>NW_023493793.1:0-147973 GCF_013265735.2 Oncorhynchus mykiss
TGAGAGCTATGAAATGACCTATAACTTTAAACAGAGTTAAGACTACCCCAAAGAGAAGCACTAGAGCTATGGCCTCAAATAACGCTTTCTTTGAATTAGTCTTTCTATTGGCAAAAGAGGATAACACTGACTATCCGGTGATTTTTTGTTGCATAAAGTCACGTCAAAACTACACCAACAAGTAGCACTTACTGCATTATATAGACAAGTCAATGCTATTGTTAGGGTACCAATTGTGACAGGTTCGGTAGGGAAAAGGCCAGAGTTGGAGATCTCTCGTAAGGACTACTTACTGTTTTGGTAGAGAAAAGGCCACAGTCGTAGAGCTCTGGTAAAGACGACTTCCTGCTAACTCCATGATTTCCATCTTGTCTGGAGCCCATTCGTGTAGGTGGTAGTCCCCCAAGGAGTCTCTTTAAAGTGAGTTTCTACCCTGGGACGTGCTCATTTTAAATATTCGGGGACACTAACTGATAGCTGTGCAGTTCACGGCCAAGCCCCTTCCACACCTATTGTGAAATAACTATTTGTCTTCATGCTAATGTGAGTAGGCAGCTTATGACTGAGGTGCTTGAGCTTGATGAGGGTGTCTCCACATTGTCAGCTGATCGTTGATGTGAAAAAGTTTGTGTTGATCTCTATGTAATCACACACAACACATGAAAGCAGTTTATGTTTGCTTTCTTGATACTCGAGAGCAGAGTCTAGTGGTAAAACACAGTTATGTTAACCCTAAAGAGAAGCACTTATTCTTCCAGCATAAAATATATGCTTCCATTTAAGGTAACTTTAATGTGAAGCAAGGAGATAAACTATGTTTAGAACAGCTCCACAGAATGCTTGTTGAAGAATGGCCATTAACAGCTACCCTAATAAAAAGCACTTACTGCAGGCGAAACCAGTCAATGCTTTGGTTAGGGTTGCTGTTGTGACATGTAGAGACTCAATAAAAAGTAGTGCTGTAATTCAATAGAGAATGTATTCATTCTGTATGAAAAAAGAGTGCATGATTAGCTAGAAACAGCACATAACACATAAAATAAGTTTATGTAGTCTTTCTTGGTACTCAAGAGCAGAGCCTAGTGGCAAAACACAGTTATGGCTACCCCAAAGAGAAGCACTTATTCTTCCAGCAAAAAAATGTATGCTTCCATTTAAGGTAACTTTAATGTGAAACTGGGAGAAAAAACCATGTTCAGAAAAGCACCACAGAATGCTTGTTTTCAAATGGCCATGAACAAATACCCCAATAAAAAGCACTTACTGCAGACCAAACCAGTCAATGCTTTTGTTGGGGTTCTGTTGTGACATGTAGGTAGATGTAGAGACTCGTTAAAAAGTGGTTGCTGTAATTCAATGCAGAATCAGACATCAACTTAATAGCACTTTCTGTGGCTTGATAAAAGAAGGGTGCTCAAGTTGAAGTAGAATTCAGCATGTTCTGGAAAGCTGAGAGCTATGGAAATGACCTATAACTAACAGAGTTAAGACTACCCCAAAGAGAAGCACTTATGAGCTATGGCCTCAAATAACGCTTTTCTTTGAATTAATCTTTCTATTGGCAAAAGAGGATAACACTGACTATCCGGTGATTTTTTGTTGCATAAGTCACGTCAAACTACACCAACAAGTAGCACTTACTGCATTATATAGACAAGTCAATGCTATTGTTAGGGTACCAATTGTGACAGGTTCGGTAGGGAAAAGGCCAGAGTTGGAGATCTCTGGTAAGGACTACTTACTGTTTTGGTAGAGAAAAGGCCACAGTAGTAGACTCTGGTAAAGACGACTTCCTGCTAACTCCATGATTTCCATCTTGTCTGGAGCCCATTCGTGTAGGTGGTAGTCCTCCAAGGAGTCTCATTAAAGTGAGTTTCTACCCTGGGACGTGCTCATTTTAAATATTCGGGGACACTAACTGATAGCTGTGCAGTTCACGGCCAAGCCCCTTCCACACCTATTGTGAAATAACTATTTGTCTTCATGCTAATGTGAGTAGGCAGCTTATGACTGAGGTGCTTGAGCTTGATGAGGTGTCTTCCACATTGTCAGCTGATCGTTGATGTGAAAAAGTTGTGTGTGATTACATAGAGACAAAGAACACAACACATGAAAGCAGTTTATGTTTGCTTTCTTGATACTCGAGAGCAGAGTCTAGTGGTAAAACACAGTTATGTTAACCCTAAAGAGAAGCACTTATTCTTCCAGCATAAAATATATGCTTCCATTTAAGGTAACTTTAATGTGAAGCAAGGAGATAAACTATGTTTAGAACAGCTCCACAGAATGCTTGTTGAAGAATGGCCATTAACAGCTACCCTAATAAAAAGCACTTACTGCAGGCGAAACCAGTCAATGCTTTGGTTAGGGTTGCTGTTGTGACATGTAGAGACTCAATAAAAAGTAGGTGCTGTAATTCAATAGAGAATGTATTCATTCTGTATGAAAAAAGAGTGCATGATTAGCTAGAAACAGCACATAACACATAAAATAAGTTTATGTAGTCTTTCTTGGTACTCAAGAGCAGAGCCTAGTGGCAAAACACAGTTATGGCTACCCCAAAGAGAAGCACTTATTCTTCCAGCAAAAAAATGTATGCTTCCATTTAAGGTAACTTTAATGTGAAACTGGGAGAAAAACCATGTTCAGAAAAGCACCACAGAATGCTTGTTTTCAAATGGCCATGAACAGATACCCCAATAAAAAGCACTTACTGCAGACCAAACCAGTCAATGCTTTTGTTGGGGTTTCTGTTGTGACATGTAGGTAGATGTAGAGACTCGTTAAAAAGTGGTTGCTGTAATTCAATGCAGAATCAGACATCAACTTAATAGCACTTTCTGTGGCTTGATAAAAGAAGGGTGCTCAAGTTGAAGTAGAATTCAGCATGTTCTGGAAAGCTGAGAGCTATGGAAATGACCTATAACTAACAGAGTTAAGACTACCCAAAGAGAAGCACTTATGAGCTATGGCCTCAAATAACGCTTTTCTTTGAATTAATCTTTCTATTGGCAAAAGAGGATAACACTGACTATCCGGTGATTTTTTGTTGCATAAGTCACGTCAAACTACACCAACAAGTAGCACTTACTGCATTATATAGACAAGTCAATGCTATTGTTAGGGTACCAATTGTGACAGGTTCGGTAGGGAAAAGGCCAGAGTTGGAGATCTCTCGTAAGGACTACTTACTGTTTTGGTAGAGAAAAGGTCACAGTCGTAGAGCTCTGGTAAAGACGACTTCCTGCTAACTCCATGATTTCCATCTTGTCTGGAGCCCATTCGTGTAGGTGGTAGTCCCCCAAGGAGTCTCTTTAAGTGAGTTTCTACCCTGGGACGTGCTCATTTTAAATATTCGGGGACACTAACTGATAGCTGTGCAGTTCACGGCCAAGCCCCTTCCACACCTATTGTGAAATAACTATTTGTCTTCATGCTAATGTGAGTAGGCAGCTTATGACTGAGGTGCTTGAGCTTGATGAGGTGTCTTCCACATTGTCAGCTGATCGTTGATGTGAAAAAGTTGTGTGTGTGTTCTAGAGTAAGAACACAACACATGAAAGCAGTTTATGTTTGCTTTCTTGATACTCGAGAGCAGAGTCTAGTGGTAAAACACAGTTATGTTAACCCTAAAGAGAAGCACTTATTCTTCCAGCATAAAATATATGCTTCCATTTAAGGTAACTTTAATGTGAAGCAAGGAGATAAACTATGTTTAGAACAGCTCCACAGAATGCTTGTTGAAGAATGGCCATTAACAGCTACCCTAATAAAAAGCACTTACTGCAGGCGAAACCAGTCAATGCTTTGGTTAGGGTTGCTGTTGTGACATGTAGAGACTCAATAAAAAGTAGGTGCTGTAATTCAATAGAGAATGTATTCATTCTGTATGAAAAAAGAGTGCATGATTAGCTAGAAACAGCACATAACACATAAAATAAGTTTATGTAGTCTTTCTTGGTACTCAAGAGCAGAGCCTAGTGGCAAAACACAGTTATGCTACCCCAAAGAGAAGCACTTATTCTTCCAGCAAAAAAATGTATGCTTCCATTTAAGGTAACTTTAATGTGAAACTGGGAGAAAAACCATGTTCAGAAAAGCACCACAGAATGCTTGTTTTCAAATGGCCATGAACAAATACCCCAATAAAAAGCACTTACTGCAGACCAAACCAGTCAATGCTTTTGTTGGGGTTTCTGTTGTGACATGTAGGTAGATGTAGAGACTCGTTAAAAAGTGGTTGCTGTAATTCAATGCAGAATCAGACTCAACTTAATAGCACTTTCTGTGGCTTGATAAAAGAAGGGTGCTCAAGTTGAAGTAGAATTCAGCATGTTCTGGAAAGCTGAGAGCTATGGAAATGACCTATAACTAACAGAGTTAAGACTACCCCAAAGAGAAGCACTTATGAGCTATGGCCTCAAATAACGCTTTTCTTTGAATTAATCTTTCTATTGGCAAAAGAGGATAACACTGACTATCCGGTGATTTTTTGTTGCATAAGTCACGTCAAACTACACCAACAAGTAGCACTTACTGCATTATATAGACAAGTCAATGCTATTGTTAGGGTACCAATTGTGACAGGTTCGGTAGGGAAAAGGCCAGAGTTGGAGATCTCTCGTAAGGACTACTTACTGTTTGGTAGAGAAAAGGTCACAGTCGTAGAGCTCTGGTAAAGACGACTTCCTGCTAACTCCATGATTTCCATCTTGTCTGGAGCCCATTCGTGTAGGTGGTAGTCCCCAAGGAGTCTCTTTAAAGTGAGTTTCTACCCTGGGACGTGCTCATTTTAAATATTCGGGGACACTAACTGATAGCTGTGCAGTTCACGGCCAAGCCCCTTCCACACCTATTGTGAAATAACTATTTGTCTTCATGCTAATGTGAGTAGGCAGCTTATGACTGAGGTGCTTGAGCTTGATGAGGCGTCTTCCACATTGTCAGCTGATCGTTGATGTGAAAAAGTTTGTTGTGATTACTATGTAATCACACACAACACATGAAAGCAGTTTATGTTTGCTTTCTTGATACTCGAGAGCAGAGTCTAGTGGTAAAACACAGTTATGTTAACCCTAAAGAGAAGCACTTATTCTTCCAGCATAAAATATATGCTTCCATTTAAGGTAACTTTAATGTGAAGCAAGGAGATAAACTATGTTTAGAACAGCTCCACAGAATGCTTGTTGAAGAATGGCCATTAACAGCTACCCTAATAAAAAGCACTTACTGCAGGCGAAACCAGTCAATGCTTTGGTTAGGGTTGCTGTTGTGACATGTAGAGACTCAATAAAAAGTAGGTGCTGTAATTCAATAGAGAATGTATTCATTCTGTATGAAAAAAGAGTGCATGATTAGCTAGAAACAGCACATAACACATAAAATAAGTTTATGTAGTCTTTCTTGGTACTCAAGAGCAGAGCCTAGTGGCAAAACACAGTTATGCTACCCCAAAGAGAAGCACTTATTCTTCCAGCAAAAAAATGTATGCTTCCATTTAAGGTAACTTTAATGTGAAACTGGGAGAAAAACCATGTTCAGAAAAGCACCACAGAATGCTTGTTTTCAAATGGCCATGAACAAATACCCCAATAAAAAGCACTTACTGCAGACCAAACCAGTCAATGCTTTTGTTGGGGTTTCTGTTGTGACATGTAGGTAGATGTAGAGACTCGTTAAAAAGTGGTTGCTGTAATTCAATGCAGAATCAGACATCAACTTAATAGCACTTTCTGTGGCTTGATAAAAGAAGGGTGCTCAAGTTGAAGTAGAATTCAGCATGTTCTGGAAAGCTGAGAGCTATGGAAATGACCTATAACTAACAGAGTTAAGACTACCCCAAAGAGAAGCACTTATGAGCTATGGCCTCAAATAACGCTTTTCTTTGAATTAATCTTTCTATTGGCAAAAGAGGATAACACTGACTATCCGGTGATTTTTTGTTGCATAAGTCACGTCAAACTACACCAACAAGTAGCACTTACTGCATTATATAGACAAGTCAATGCTATTGTTAGGGTACCAATTGTGACAGGTTCGGTAGGGAAAAGGCCAGAGTTGGAGATCTCTCGTAAGGACTACTTACTGTTTTGGTAGAGAAAAGGTCACAGTCGTAGAGCTCTGGTAAAGACGACTTCCTGCTAACTCCATGATTTCCATCTTGTCTGGAGCCCATTCGTGTAGGTGGTAGTCCCCCAAGGAGTCTCTTTAAAGTGAGTTTCTACCCTGGGACGTGCTCATTTTAAATATTCGGGGACACTAACTGATAGCTGTGCAGTTCACGGCCAAGCCCCTTCCACACCTATTGTGAAATAACTATTTGTCTTCATGCTAATGTGAGTAGGCAGCTTATGACTGAGGTGCTTGAGCTTGATGAGGCGTCTTCCACATTGTCAGCTGATCGTTGATGTGAAAAAGTTGTGTGTGATTACATAGAGACAAAGAACACAACACATGAAAGCAGTTTATGTTTGCTTTCTTGATACTCGAGAGCAGAGTCTAGTGGTAAAACACAGTTATGTTAACCCTAAAGAGAAGCACTTATTCTTCCAGCATAAAATATATGCTTCCATTTAAGGTAACTTTAATGTGAAGCAAGGAGATAAACTATGTTTAGAACAGCTCCACAGAATGCTTGTTGAAGAATGGCCATTAACAGCTACCCTAATAAAAAGCACTTACTGCAGGCGAAACCAGTCAATGCTTTGGTTAGGGTTGCTGTTGTGACATGTAGAGACTCAATAAAAAGTAGGTGCTGTAATTCAATAGAGAATGTATTCATTCTGTATGAAAAAAGAGTGCATGATTAGCTAGAAACAGCACATAACACATAAAATAAGTTTATGTAGTCTTTCTTGGTACTCAAGAGCAGAGCCTAGTGGCAAAACACAGTTATGGCTACCCAAAGAGAAGCACTTATTCTTCCAGCAAAAAAATGTATGCTTCCATTTAAGGTAACTTTAATGTGAAACTGGGAGAAAAACCATGTTCAGAAAAGCACCACAGAATGCTTGTTTTCAAATGGCCATGAACAGATACCCCAATAAAAAGCACTTACTGCAGAACAAACCAGTCAATGCTTTTGTTGGGGTTTCTGTTGTGACATGTAGGTAGATGTAGAGACTCGTTAAAAAGTGGTTGCTGTAATTCAATGCAGAATCAGACATCAACTTAATAGCACTTTCTGTGGCTTGATAAAAGAAGGGTGCTCAAGTTGAAGTAGAATTCAGCATGTTCTGGAAAGCTGAGAGCTATGGAAATGACCTATAACTAACAGAGTTAAGACTACCCCAAAGAGAAGCACTTATGAGCTATGGCCTCAAATAACGCTTTTCTTTGAATTAATCTTTCTATTGGCAAAAGAGGATAACACTGACTATCCGGTGATTTTTTGTTGCATAAGTCACGTCAAACTACACCAACAAGTAGCACTTACTGCATTATATAGACAAGTCAATGCTATTGTTAGGGTACCAATTGTGACAGGTTCGGTAGGGAAAAGGCCAGAGTTGGAGATCTCTCGTAAGGACTACTTACTGTTTTGGTAGAGAAAAGGTCACAGTCGTAGAGCTCTGGTAAAGACGACTTCCTGCTAACTCCATGATTTCCATCTTGTCTGGAGCCCATTCGTGTAGGTGGTAGTCCCCCAAGGAGTCTCTTTAAAGTGAGTTTCTACCCTGGGACGTGCTCATTTTAAATATTCGGGGACACTAACTGATAGCTGTGCAGTTCACGGCCAAGCCCCTTCCACACCTATTGTGAAATAACTATTTGTCTTCATGCTAATGTGAGTAGGCAGCTTATGACTGAGGTGCTTGAGCTTGATGAGGTGTCTTCCACATTGTCAGCTGATCGTTGATGTGAAAAAGTTGTGTGTGATTACATAGAGACAAAGAACACAACACATGAAAGCAGTTTATGTTTGCTTTCTTGATACTCGAGAGCAGAGTCTAGTGGTAAAACACAGTTATGTTAACCCTAAAGAGAAGCACTTATTCTTCCAGCATAAAATATATGCTTCCATTTAAGGTAACTTTAATGTGAAGCAAGGAGATAAACTATGTTTAGAACAGCTCCACAGAATGCTTGTTGAAGAATGGCCATTAACAGCTACCCTAATAAAAAGCACTTACTGCAGGCGAAACCAGTCAATGCTTTGGTTAGGGTTGCTGTTGTGACATGTAGAGACTCAATAAAAAGTAGGTGCTGTAATTCAATAGAGAATGTATTCATTCTGTATGAAAAAAGAGTGCATGATTAGCTAGAAACAGCACATAACACATAAAATAAGTTTATGTAGTCTTTCTTGGTACTCAAGAGCAGAGCCTAGTGGCAAAACACAGTTATGGCTACCCCAAAGAGAAGCACTTATTCTTCCAGCAAAAAAATGTATGCTTCCATTTAAGGTAACTTTAATGTGAAACTGGGAGAAAAAACCATGTTCAGAAAAGCACCACAGAATGCTTGTTTTCAAATGGCCATGAACAAATACCCCAATAAAAAGCACTTACTGCAGACCAAACCAGTCAATGCTTTTGTTGGGGTTTCTGTTGTGACATGTAGGTAGATGTAGAGACTCGTTAAAAAGTGGTTGCTGTAATTCAATGCAGAATCAGACATCAACTTAATAGCACTTTCTGTGGCTTGATAAAAGAAGGGTGCTCAAGTTGAAGTAGAATTCAGCATGTTCTGGAAAGCTGAGAGCTATGGAAATGACCTATAACTAACAGAGTTAAGACTACCCCAAAGAGAAGCACTTATGAGCTATGGCCTCAAATAACGCTTTTCTTTGAATTAATCTTTCTATTGGCAAAAGAGGATAACACTGACTATCCGGTGATTTTTTGTTGCATAAGTCACGTCAAACTACACCAACAAGTAGCACTTACTGCATTATATAGACAAGTCAATGCTATTGTTAGGGTACCAATTGTGACAGGTTCGGTAGGGAAAAGGCCAGAGTTGGAGATCTCTCGTAAGGACTACTTACTGTTTTGGTAGAGAAAAGGTCACAGTCGTAGAGCTCTGGTAAAGACGACTTCCTGCTAACTCCATGATTTCCATCTTGTCTGGAGCCCATTCGTGTAGGTGGTAGTCCCCCAAGGAGTCTCTTTAAAGTGAGTTTCTACCCTGGGACGTGCTCATTTTAAATATTCGGGGACACTAACTGATAGCTGTGCAGTTCACGGCCAAGCCCCTTCCACACCTATTGTGAAATAACTATTTGTCTTCATGCTAATGTGAGTAGGCAGCTTATGACTGAGGTGCTTGAGCTTGATGAGGTGTCTTCCACATTGTCAGCTGATCGTTGATGTGAAAAAGTTGTGTGTGATTACATAGAGACAAAGAACACAACACATGAAAGCAGTTTATGTTTGCTTTCTTGATACTCGAGAGCAGAGTCTAGTGGTAAAACACAGTTATGTTAACCCTAAAGAGAAGCACTTATTCTTCCAGCATAAAATATATGCTTCCATTTAAGGTAACTTTAATGTGAAGCAAGGAGATAAACTATGTTTAGAACAGCTCCACAGAATGCTTGTTGAAGAATGGCCATTAACAGCTACCCTAATAAAAAGCACTTACTGCAGGCGAAACCAGTCAATGCTTTGGTTAGGGTTGCTGTTGTGACATGTAGAGACTCAATAAAAAGTAGGTGCTGTAATTCAATAGAGAATGTATTCATTCTGTATGAAAAAAGAGTGCATGATTAGCTAGAAACAGCACATAACACATAAAATAAGTTTATGTAGTCTTTCTTGGTACTCAAGAGCAGAGCCTAGTGGCAAAACACAGTTATGGCTACCCCAAAGAGAAGCACTTATTCTTCCAGCAAAAAAATGTATGCTTCCATTTAATGTGAAACTGGGAGAAAAACCATGTTCAGAAAAGCACCACAGAATGCTTGTTTTCAAATGGCCATGAACAGATACCCCAATAAAAAGCACTTACTGCAGAACAAACCAGTCAATGCTTTTGTTGGGGTTTCTGTTGTGACATGTAGGTAGATGTAGAGACTCGTTAAAAAGTGGTTGCTGTAATTCAATGCAGAATCAGACATCAACTTAATAGCACTTTCTGTGGCTTGATAAAAGAAGGGTGCTCAAGTTGAAGTAGAATTCAGCATGTTCTGGAAAGCTGAGAGCTATGGAAATGACCTATAACTAACAGAGTTAAGACTACCCCAAAGAGAAGCACTTATGAGCTATGGCCTCAAATAACGCTTTTCTTTGAATTAATCTTTCTATTGGCAAAAGAGGATAACACTGACTATCCGGTGATTTTTTGTTGCATAAGTCACGTCAAACTACACCAACAAGTAGCACTTACTGCATTATATAGACAAGTCAATGCTATTGTTAGGGTACCAATTGTGACAGGTTCGGTAGGGAAAAGGCCAGAGTTGGAGATCTCTGGTAAGGACTACTTACTGTTTTGGTAGAGAAAAGGCCACAGTCGTAGAGCTCTGGTAAAGACGACTTCCTGCTAACTCCATGATTTCCATCTTGTCTGGAGCCCATTCGTGTAGGTGGTAGTCCCCCAAGGAGTCTCTTTAAAGTGAGTTTCTACCCTGGGACGTGCTCATTTTAAATATTCGGGGACACTAACTGATAGCTGTGCAGTTCACGGCCAAGCCCCTTCCACACCTATTGTGAAATAACTATTTGTCTTCATGCTAATGTGAGTAGGCAGCTTATGACTGAGGTGCTTGAGCTTGATGAGGCGTCTTCCACATTGTCAGCTGATCGTTGATGTGAAAAAGTTGTGTGTGATTACATAGAGACAAAGAACACAACACATGAAAGCAGTTTATGTTTGCTTTCTTGATACTCGAGAGCAGAGTCTAGTGGTAAAACACAGTTATGTTAACCCTAAAGAGAAGCACTTATTCTTCCAGCATAAAATATATGCTTCCATTTAAGGTAACTTTAATGTGAAGCAAGGAGATAAACTATGTTTAGAACAGCTCCACAGAATGCTTGTTGAAGAATGGCCATTAACAGCTACCCTAATAAAAAGCACTTACTGCAGGCGAAACAGTCAATGCTTTGGTAGGGTTGCTGTTGTGACATGTAGAGACTCAATAAAAAGTAGGTGCTGTAATTCAATGGAGAATCTATTCATTCTGTATGAAAAAAGACTGCATGATTAGCTAGAAACAGCACATAACACATAAAATAAGTTTATGTAGTCTTTCTTGGTACTCAAGAGCAGAGCCTAGTGGCAAAACACAGTTATGGCTACCCCAAAGAGAAGCACTTATTCTTCCAGCAAGAAAATGTATGCTTCCATTTAAGGTAACTTAATGTGAAACTGGGAAAAAAAACCATGTTCAGAAAAGCACCACAGAATGCTTGTTTTCAAATGACCATGAACAAATACCCCAATAAAAAGCACTTACTGCAGACCAAACCAGTCAATGCTTTTGTTGGGGTTTCTGTTGTGACATGTAGGTAGATGTAGAGACTCGTTAAAAAGTTGTTGCTGTAATTCAATGCAAAATCAGACCTCAACTTAATAGCACTTTCTGTGGCTTGATAAAAGAAGGGTGCTCAAGTTGAAGTAGAATTCAGCATGTTTTGGAAAGCTGAGAGCTATGGAAATGACCTATAACTAACAGATTTAAGACTACCCCAAAGAGAAGCACTTATGAGCTATGGCCTCAAATAATGCTTTTCTTTGAATTAGTCTTTCTATTGGCAAAAGAGGATAACACTGACTATCCGGTGATTTTTGTTGCATAAGTCACGTCAAACTACACCAACAAGTAGCACTTACTGCATTATATAGACAAGTCAATGCTATTGTTAGGGTTACCAATTGTGACAGGTTCGGTAGGGAAAAGGCCAGAGTTGGAGATCTCTGGTAAGGACTACTTACTGTTTTGGTAGAGAAAAGGCCACAGTCGTAGAGATCTGGTAAAGACGACTTCCTGCTAACTCCATGATTTCCATCTTGTCTGGAGCCTATTCATGTAGGTGGTAGTCCTCCAAGGAGTCTCATTAAAGTGAGCTTCTACCCTGGGATGTGCCCATTTTAAATATTCAGGGACACTAACTGATAGCTGTGCAGTTCACGGCCAAGCCCCTTCCACACCTATTGTGAAATAACTATTTGTCTTCATGCTAATGTGAGTAGGCAGCTTATGACTGAGGTGCTTGAGCTTGATGAGGCGTCTTCCACATTGTCAGCTGATCTTTGATGTGAAAAAGTTGTGTGTGATTACATAGAGACAAAGAACACAACACATGAAAGCAGTTTATGTTTGCTTTCTTGATACTCAAGAGCAGAGTCTAGTGGTAAAAACACAGTTATGTTAACCCTAAAGAGAAGCACTTATTCTTCCAGCATAAAATATATGCTTCCATTTAAGGTAACTTTAATGTGAAGCAAGGAGATAAACTATGTTTAGAACAGCTCCACAGAATGCTTGTTGAAGAATGGCCATTAACAGCTACCCTAATAAAAAGCACTTACTGCAGGCGAAACCAGTCAATGCTTTGGTTAGGGTTGCTGTTGTGACATGTAGAGACTCATAAAAAGTAGGTGCTGTAATTCAATGGAGAATCTATTCATTCTGTATGAAAAAAGACTGCATGATTAGCTAGAAACAGCACATAACACATAAAATAAGTTTATGTAGTCTTTCTTGGTACTCAAGAGCAGAGCCTAGTGGCAAAACACAGTTATGGCTACCCCAAAGAGAAGCACTTATTCTTCCAGCAAGAAAATGTATGCTTTCCATTTAAGGTAACTTTAATGTGAAACTGGAAAAAAACCATGTTCAGAAAAGCACCACAGAATGCTTGTTTTCAAATGACCATGAACAAATACCCCAATAAAAAGCACTTACTGCAGACCAAACCAGTCAATGCTTTTGTTGGGGTTTCTGTTGTGACATGTAGGTAGATGTAGAGACTCGTTAAAAAGTTGTTGCTGTAATTCAATGCAGAATCAGACCTCACGTAATAGCACTTTCTGTGGCTTGATAAAAGAAGGGTGCTCAAGTTGAAGTAGAATTCAGCATGTTTTGGAAAGCTGAGAGCTATGGAAATGACCTATAACTAACAGATTTAAGACTACCCCAAAGAGAAGCACTTATGAGCTATGGCCTCAAATAATGCTTTTCTTTGAATTAGTCTTTCTATTGGCAAAAGAGGATAACACTGACTATCCGGTGATTTTTTGTTGCATAAGTCACGTCAAACTACACCAACAAGTAGCACTTACTGCATTATATAGACAAGTCAATGCTATTGTTAGGGTACCAATTGTGACAGGTTCGGTAGGGAAAAGGCCAGAGTTGGAGATCTCTGGTAAGGACTACTTACTGTTTTGGTAGAGAAAAGGCCACAGTCGTAGAGATCTGGTAAAGACGACTTCCTGCTAACTCCATGATTTCCATCTTGTCTGGAGCCTATTCATGTAGGTGGTAGTCCTCCAAGGAGTCTCATTAAAGTGAGCTTCTACCCTGGGATGTGCTCATTTTAAATATTCAGGGACACTAACTGATAGCTGTGCAGTTCACGGCCAAGCCCCTTCCACACCTATTGTGAAATAACTATTTGTCTTCATGCTAATGTGAGTAGGCAGCTTATGACTGAGGTGCTTGAGCTTGATGAGGCGTCTTCCACATTGTCAGCTGATCGTTGATGTGAAAAAGTTGTGTTCTTTGTCTCTATGTAATCACACACAACACATGAAAGCAGTTTATGTTTGCTTTCTTGATACTCGAGAGCAGAGTCTAGTGGTAAAACACAGTTATGTTAACCCTAAAGAGAAGCACTTATTCTTCCAGCATAAAATATATGCTTCCATTTAAGGTAACTTTAATGTGAAGCAAGGAGATAAACTATGTTTAGAACAGCTCCACAGAATGCTTGTTGAAGAATGGCGATTAACAGCTACCCTAATAAAAAGCACTTACTGCAGGCGAAACCAGTCAATGCTTTGGTTAGGGGTTGCTGTTGTGACATGTAGAGACTCAATAAAAAGTAGGTGCTGTAATTCAATAGAGAATGTATTCATTCTGTATGAAAAAAGAGTGCATGATTAGCTAGAAACAGCACATAACACATAAATAAGTTTATGTAGTCTTTCTTGGTACTCAAGAGCAGAGCCTAGTGGCAAAACACAGTTATGGCTACCCCAAAGAGAAGCACTTATTCTTCCAGCAAAAAAATGTATGCTTCCATTTAAGGTAACTTTAATGTGAAACTGGGAGAAAAAACCATGTTCAGAAAAGCACCACAGAATGCTTGTTTTCAAATGGCCATGAACAGATACCCCAATAAAAAGCACTTACTGCAGAACAAACCAGTCAATGCTTTTGTTGGGGTTTCTGTTGTGACATGTAGGTAGATGTAGAGACTCGTTAAAAAGTGGTTGCTGTAATTCAATGCAGAATTAGACATCAACTTAATAGCACTTTCTGTGGCTTGACAAAAGAAGGGTGCTCAAGTTGAAGTAGAATTCAGCATGTTCTGGAAAGCTGAGAGCTATGGAAATGACCTATAACTAACAGAGTTAAGACTACCCCAAAGAGAAGCACTTATGAGCTATGGCCTCAAATAACGCTTTTCTTTGAATTAATCTTTCTATTGGCAAAAGAGGATAACACTGACTATCCGGTGATTTTTTGTTGCATAAGTCACGTCAAACTACACCAACAAGTAGCACTTACTGCATTATATAGACAAGTCAATGCTATTGTTAGGGTACCAATTGTGACAGGTTCGGTAGGGAAAAAGGCCAGAGTTGGAGATCTCTCGTAAGGACTACTTACTGTTTTGGTAGAGAAAAGGTCACAGTCGTAGAGCTCTGGTAAAGACGACTTCCTGCTAACTCCATGATTTCCATCTTGTCTGGAGCCCATTCGTGTAGGTGGTAGTCCCCCAAGGAGTCTCTTTAAAGTGAGTTTCTACCCTGGGACGTGCTCATTTTAAATATTCGGGGACACTAACTGATAGCTGTGCAGTTCACGGCCAAGCCCCTTCCACACCTATTGTGAAATAACTATTTGTCTTCATGCTAATGTGAGTAGGCAGCTTATGACTGAGGTGCTTGAGCTTGATGAGGTGTCTTCCACATTGTCAGCTGATCGTTGATGTGAAAAAGTTGTGTGTGATTACATAGAGACAAAGAACACAACACATGAAAGCAGTTTATGTTTGCTTTCTTGATACTCGAGAGCAGAGTCTAGTGGTAAAACACAGTTATGTTAACCCTAAAGAGAAGCACTTATTCTTCCAGCATAAAATATATGCTTCCATTTAAGGTAACTTTAATGTGAAGCAAGGAGATAAACTATGTTTAGAACAGCTCCACAGAATGCTTGTTGAAGAATGGCCATTAACAGCTACCCTAATAAAAAGCACTTACTGCAGGCGAAACCAGTCAATGCTTTGGTTAGGGTTGCTGTTGTGACATGTAGAGACTCATAAAAAGTAAGTGCTGTAATTCAATAGAGAATGTATTCATTCTGTATGAAAAAAGAGTGCATGATTAGCTAGAAACAGCACATAACACATAAAATAAGTTTATGTAGTCTTTCTTGGTACTCAAGAGCAGAGCCTAGTGGCAAAACACAGTTATGGCTACCCCAAAGAGAAGCACTTATTCTTCCAGCAAAAAATGTATGCTTCCATTTAAGGTAACTTTAATGTGAAACTGGGAGAAAAACCATGTTCAGAAAGCACCACAGAATGCTTGTTTTCAAATGGCCATGAACAGATACCCCAATAAAAAGCACTTACTGCAGAACAAACCAGTCAATGCTTTTGTTGGGGTTTCTGTTGTGACATGTAGGTAGATGTAGAGACTCGTTAAAAAGTGGTTGCTGTAATTCAATGCAGAATCAGACATCAACTTAATAGCACTTTCTGTGGCTTGACAAAAGAAGGGTGCTCAAGTTGAAGTAGAATTCAGCATGTTCTGGAAAGCTGAGAGCTATGGAAATGACCTATAACTAACAGAGTTAAGACTACCCCAAAGAGAAGCACTTATGAGCTATGGCCTCAAATAACGCTTTTCTTTGAATTAATCTTTCTATTGGCAAAAGAGGATAACACTGACTATCCGGTGATTTTTGTTGCATAAGTCACGTCAAACTACACCAACAAGTAGCACTTACTGCATTATATAGACAAGTCAATGCTATTGTTAGGGTACCAATTGTGACAGGTTCGGTAGGGAAAAGGCCAGAGTTGGAGATCTCTCGTAAGGACTACTTACTGTTTTGGTAGAGAAAAGGTCACAGTCGTAGAGCTCTGGTAAAGACGACTTCCTGCTAACTCCATGATTTCCATCTTGTCTGGAGCCCATTCGTGTAGGTGGTAGTCCCCCAAGGAGTCTCTTTAAAGTGAGTTTCTACCCTGGGACGTGCTCATTTTAAATATTCGGGGACACTAACTGATAGCTGTGCAGTTCACGGCCAAGCCCCTTCCACACCTATTGTGAAATAACTATTTGTCTTCATGCTAATGTGAGTAGGCAGCTTATGACTGAGGTGCTTGAGCTTGATGAGGTGTCTTCCACATTGTCAGCTGATCGTTGATGTGAAAAAGTTGTGTGTGATTACATAGAGACAAAGAACACAACACATGAAAGCAGTTTATGTTTGCTTTCTTGATACTCGAGAGCAGAGTCTAGTGGTAAAACACAGTTATGTTAACCCTAAAGAGAAGCACTTATTCTTCCAGCATAAAATATATGCTTCCATTTAAGGTAACTTTAATGTGAAGCAAGGAGATAAACTATGTTTAGAACAGCTCCACAGAATGCTTGTTGAAGAATGGCCATTAACAGCTACCCTAATAAAAAGCACTTACTGCAGGCGAAACCAGTCAATGCTTTGGTTAGGGTTGCTGTTGTGACATGTAGAGACTCAATAAAAAGTAAGTGCTGTAATTCAATAGAGAATGTATTCATTCTGTATGAAAAAAGAGTGCATGATTAGCTAGAAACAGCACATAACACATAAAATAAGTTTATGTAGTCTTTCTTGGTACTCAAGAGCAGAGCCTAGTGGCAAAACACAGTTATGGCTACCCCAAAGAGAAGCACTTATTCTTCCAGCAAAAAAATGTATGCTTCCATTTAAGGTAACTTTAATGTGAAACTGGGAGAAAAAACCATGTTCAGAAAAGCACCACAGAATGCTTGTTTTCAAATGGCCATGAACAGATACCCCAATAAAAAGCACTTACTGCAGAACAAACCAGTCAATGCTTTTGTTGGGGTTTCTGTTGTGACATGTAGGTAGATGTAGAGACTCGTTAAAAAGTGGTTGCTGTAATTCAATGCAGAATCAGACATCAACTTAATAGCACTTTCTGTGGCTTGACAAAAGAAGGGTGCTCAAGTTGAAGTAGAATTCAGCATGTTCTGGAAAGCTGAGAGCTATGGAAATGACCTATAACTAACAGAGTTAAGACTACCCCAAAGAGAAGCACTTATGAGCTATGGCCTCAAATAACGCTTTTCTTTGAATTAATCTTTCTATTGGCAAAAGAGGATAACACTGACTATCCGGTGATTTTTTGTTGCATAAGTCACGTCAAACTACACCAACAAGTAGCACTTACTGCATTATATAGACAAGTCAATGCTATTGTTAGGGTACCAATTGTGACAGGTTCGGTAGGGAAAAGGCCAGAGTTGGAGATCTCTCGTAAGGACTACTTACTGTTTTGGTAGAGAAAAGGTCACAGTCGTAGAGCTCTGGTAAAGACGACTTCCTGCTAACTCCATGATTTCCATCTTGTCTGGAGCCCATTCGTGTAGGTGGTAGTCCCCCAAGGAGTCTCTTTAAAGTGAGTTTCTACCCTGGGACGTGCTCATTTTAAATATTCGGGGACACTAACTGATAGCTGTGCAGTTCACGGCCAAGCCCCTTCCACACCTATTGTGAAATAACTATTTGTCTTCATGCTAATGTGAGTAGGCAGCTTATGACTGAGGTGCTTGAGCTTGATGAGGTGTCTTCCACATTGTCAGCTGATCGTTGATGTGAAAAAGTTGTGTGTGATTACATAGAGACAAAGAACACAACACATGAAAGCAGTTTATGTTTGCTTTCTTGATACTCGAGAGCAGAGTCTAGTGGTAAAACACAGTTATGTTAACCCTAAAGAGAAGCACTTATTCTTCCAGCATAAAATATATGCTTCCATTTAAGGTAACTTTAATGTGAAGCAAGGAGATAAACTATGTTTAGAACAGCTCCACAGAATGCTTGTTGAAGAATGGCCATTAACAGCTACCCTAATAAAAAGCACTTACTGCAGGCGAAACCAGTCAATGCTTTGGTTAGGGTTGCTGTTGTGACATGTAGAGACTCAATAAAAAGTAGGTGCTGTAATTCAATAGAGAATGTATTCATTCTGTATGAAAAAAGAGTGCATGATTAGCTAGAAACAGCACATAACACATAAAATAAGTTTATGTAGTCTTTCTTGGTACTCAAGAGCAGAGCCTAGTGGCAAAACACAGTTATGGCTACCCCAAAGAGAAGCACTTATTCTTCCAGCAAAAAAATGTATGCTTCCATTTAAGGTAACTTTAATGTGAAACTGGGAGAAAAACCATGTTCAGAAAAGCACCACAGAATGCTTGTTTTCAAATGGCCATGAACAGATACCCCAATAAAAAGCACTTACTGCAGAACAAACCAGTCAATGCTTTTGTTGGGGTTTCTGTTGTGACATGTAGGTAGATGTAGAGACTCGTTAAAAAGTGGTTGCTGTAATTCAATGCAGAATCAGACATCAACTTAATAGCACTTTCTGTGGCTTGATAAAAGAAGGGTGCTCAAGTTGAAGTAGAATTCAGCATGTTCTGGAAAGCTGAGAGCTATGGAAATGACCTATAACTAACAGAGTTAAGACTACCCCAAAGAGAAGCACTTATGAGCTATGGCCTCAAATAACGCTTTTCTTTGAATTAATCTTTCTATTGGCAAAAGAGGATAACACTGACTATCCGGTGATTTTTTGTTGCATAAGTCACGTCAAACTACACCAACAAGTAGCACTTACTGCATTATATAGACAAGTCAATGCTATTGTTAGGGTACCAATTGTGACAGGTTCGGTAGGGAAAAGGCCAGAGTTGGAGATCTCTGGTAAGGACTACTTACTGTTTTGGTAGAGAAAAGGCCACAGTCGTAGAGATCTGGTAAAGACGACTTCCTGCTAACTCCATGATTTCCATCTTGTCTGGAGCCTATTCATGTAGGTGGTAGTCCTCCAAGGAGTCTCATTAAAGTGAGCTTCTACCCTGGGATGTGCTCATTTTAAATATTCAGGGACACTAACTGATAGCTGTGCAGTTCACGGCCAAGCCCCTTCCACACCTATTGTGAAATAACTATTTGTCTTCATGCTAATGTGAGTAGGCAGCTTATGACTGAGGTGCTTGAGCTTGATGAGGCGTCTTCCACATTGTCAGCTGATCGTTGATGTGAAAAAGTTGTGTTCTTTGTCTCTATGTAATCACACACAACACATGAAAGCAGTTTATGTTTGCTTTCTTGATACTCGAGAGCAGAGTCTAGTGGTAAAACACAGTTATGTTAACCCTAAAGAGAAGCACTTATTCTTCCAGCATAAAATATATGCTTCCATTTAAGGTAACTTTAATGTGAAGCAAGGAGATAAACTATGTTTAGAACAGCTCCACAGAATGCTTGTTGAAGAATGGCCATTAACAGCTACCCTAATAAAAAGCACTTACTGCAGGCGAAACCAGTCAATGCTTTGGTTAGGGTTGCTGTTGTGACATGTAGAGACTCAATAAAAAGTAGTTGCTGTAATTCAATAGAGAATCTATTCATTCTGTATGAAAAAAAGAGTGCATGATTAGCTAGAAACAGCACATAACACATAAAATAAGTTTATGTAGTCTTTCTTGGTACTCAAGAGCAGAGCCTAGTGGCAAAACACAGTTATGGCTACCCCAAAGAGAAGCACTTATTCTTCCAGCAAGAAAATGTATGCTTCCATTTAAGGTAACTTTAATGTGAAACTGGGAAAAAAACCATGTTCAGAAAAGCACCACAGAATGCTTGTTTTCAAATGACCATGAACAAATACCCCAATAAAAAGCACTTACTGCAGACCAAACCAGTCAATGCTTTTGTTGGGGTTTCTGTTGTGACATGTAGGTAGATGTAGAGACTCGTTAAAAAGTTGTTGCTGTAATTCAATGCAAAATCAGACCTCAACTTAATAGCACTTTCTGTGGCTTGATAAAAGAAGGGTGCTCAAGTTGAAGTAGAATTCAGCATGTTTTGGAAAGCTGAGAGCTATGGAAATGACCTATAACTAACAGATTTAAGACTACCCCAAAGAGAAGCACTTATGAGCTATGGCCTCAAATAATGCTTTTCTTTGAGTTAGTCTTTCTATTGGCAAAAGAGGATAACACTGACTATCCGGTGATTTTTTGTTGCATAAGTCACGTCAAACTACACCAACAAGTAGCACTTACTGCATTATATAGACAAGTCAATGCTATTGTTAGGGTACCAATTGTGACAGGTTCGGTAGGGAAAAGGCCAGAGTTGGAGATCTCTGGTAAGGACTACTTACTGTTTTGGTAGAGAAAAGGCCACAGTCGTAGAGATCTGGTAAAGACGACTTCCTGCTAACTCCATGATTTCCATCTTGTCTGGAGCCTATTCATGTAGGTGGTAGTCCTCCAAGGAGTCTCATTAAAGTGAGCTTCTACCCTGGGATGTGCTCATTTTAAATATTCAGGGACACTAACTGATAGCTGTGCAGTTCACGGCCAAGCCCCTTCCACACCTATTGTGAAATAACTATTTGTCTTCATGCTAATGTGAGTAGGCAGCTTATGACTGAGGTGCTTGAGCTTGATGAGGCGTCTTCCACATTGTCAGCTGATCTTTGATGTGAAAAAGTTGTGTGTGATTACATAGAGACAAAGAACACAACACATGAAAGCAGTTTATGTTTGCTTTCTTGATACTCAAGAGCAGAGTCTAGTGGTAAAACACAGTTATGTTAACCCTAAAGAGAAGCACTTATTCTTCCAGCATAAAATATATGCTTCCATTTAAGGTAACTTTAATGTGAAGCAAGGAGATAAACTATGTTTAGAACAGCTCCACAGAATGCTTGTTGAAGAATGGCCATTAACAGCTACCCTAATAAAAAGCACTTACTGCAGGCGAAACCAGTCAATGCTTTGGTTAGGGTTGCTGTTGTGACATGTAGAGACTCAATAAAAAGTAGGTGCTGTAATTCAATGGAGAATCTATTCATTCTGTATGAAAAAAGACTGCATGATTAGCTAGAAACAGCACATAACACATAAAATAAGTTTATGTAGTCTTTCTTGGTACTCAAGAGCAGAGCCTAGTGGCAAAACACAGTTATGGCTACCCCAAAGAGAAGCACTTATTCTTCCAGCAAGAAAATGTATGCTTCCATTTAAGGTAACTTTAATGTGAAACTGGGAAAAAAACCATGTTCAGAAAAGCACCACAGAATGCTTGTTTTCAAATGACCATGAACAAATACCCCAATAAAAAGCACTTACTGCAGACCAAACCAGTCAATGCTTTTGTTGGGGTTTCTGTTGTGACATGTAGGTAGATGTAGAGACTCGTTAAAAAGTTGTTGCTGTAATTCAATGCAAAATCAGACCTCAACTTAATAGCACTTTCTGTGGCTTGATAAAAGAAGGGTGCTCAAGTTGAAGTAGAATTCAGCATGTTTTGGAAAGCTGAGAGCTATGGAAATGACCTATAACTAACAGATTTAAGACTACCCCAAAGAGAAGCACTTATGAGCTATGGCCTCAAATAATGCTTTTCTTTGAATTAGTCTTTCTATTGGCAAAAGAGGATAACACTGACTATCCGGTGATTTTTTGTTGCATAAGTCACGTCAAACTACACCAACAAGTAGCACTTACTGCATTATATAGACAAGTCAATGCTATTGTTAGGGTACCAATTGTGACAGGTTCGGTAGGGAAAAGGCCAGAGTTGGAGATCTCTGGTAAGGACTACTTACTGTTTTGGTAGAGAAAAGGCCACAGTCGTAGAGATCTGGTAAAGACGACTTCCTGCTAACTCCATGATTTCCATCTTGTCTGGAGCCTATTCATGTAGGTGGTAGTCCTCCAAGGAGTCTCATTAAAGTGAGCTTCTACCCTGGGATGTGCCCATTTTAAATATTCAGGGACACTAACTGATAGCTGTGCAGTTCACGGCCAAGCCCCTTCCACACCTATTGTGAAATAACTATTTGTCTTCATGCTAATGTGAGTAGGCAGCTTATGACTGAGGTGCTTGAGCTTGATGAGGCGTCTTCCACATTGTCAGCTGATCTTTGATGTGAAAAAGTTGTGTGTGATTACATAGAGACAAAGAACACAACACATGAAAGCAGTTTATGTTTGCTTTCTTGATACTCAAGAGCAGAGTCTAGTGGTAAAACACAGTTATGTTAACCCTAAAGAGAAGCACTTATTCTTCCAGCATAAAATATATGCTTCCATTTAAGGTAACTTTAATGTGAAGCAAGGAGATAAACTATGTTTAGAACAGCTCCACAGAATGCTTGTTGAAGAATGGCCATTAACAGCTACCCTAATAAAAAGCACTTACTGCAGGCGAAACCAGTCAATGCTTTGGTTAGGGTTGCTGTTGTGACATGTAGAGACTCAATAAAAAGTAGGTGCTGTAATTCAATGGAGAATCTATTCATTCTGTATGAAAAAAGACTGCATGATTAGCTAGAAACAGCACATAACACATAAAATAAGTTTATGTAGTCTTTCTTGGTACTCAAGAGCAGAGCCTAGTGGCAAAACACAGTTATGGCTACCCCAAAGAGAAGCACTTATTCTTCCAGCAAGAAAATGTATGCTTCCATTTAAGGTAACTTTAATGTGAAACTGGGAAAAAAACCATGTTCAGAAAAGCACCACAGAATGCTTGTTTTCAAATGACCATGAACAAATACCCCAATAAAAAGCACTTACTGCAGACCAAACCAGTCAATGCTTTTGTTGGGGTTTCTGTTGTGACATGTAGGTAGATGTAGAGACTCGTTAAAAAGTTGTTGCTGTAATTCAATGCAAAATCAGACCTCAACTTAATAGCACTTTCTGTGGCTTGATAAAAGAAGGGTGCTCAAGTTGAAGTAGAATTCAGCATGTTTTGGAAAGCTGAGAGCTATGGAAATGACCTATAACTAACAGATTTAAGACTACCCCAAAGAGAAGCACTTATGAGCTATGGCCTCAAATAATGCTTTTCTTTGAATTAGTCTTTCTATTGGCAAAAGAGGATAACACTGACTATCCGGTGATTTTTTGTTGCATAAGTCACGTCAAACTACACCAACAAGTAGCACTTACTGCATTATATAGACAAGTCAATGCTATTGTTAGGGTACCAATTGTGACAGGTTCGGTAGGGAAAAGGCCAGAGTTGGAGATCTCTGGTAAGGACTACTTACTGTTTTGGTAGAGAAAAGGCCACAGTCGTAGAGATCTGGTAAAGACGACTTCCTGCTAACTCCATGATTTCCATCTTGTCTGGAGCCTATTCATGTAGGTGGTAGTCCTCCAAGGAGTCTCATTAAAGTGAGCTTCTACCCTGGGATGTGCTCATTTTAAATATTCAGGGACACTAACTGATAGCTGTGCAGTTCACGGCCAAGCCCCTTCCACACCTATTGTGAAATAACTATTTGTCTTCATGCTAATGTGAGTAGGCAGCTTATGACTGAGGTGCTTGAGCTTGATGAGGCGTCTTCCACATTGTCAGCTGATCGTTGATGTGAAAAAGTTGTGTTCTTTGTCTCTATGTAATCACACACAACACATGAAAGCAGTTTATGTTTGCTTTCTTGATACTCGAGAGCAGAGTCTAGTGGTAAAACACAGTTATGTTAACCCTAAAGAGAAGCACTTATTCTTCCAGCATAAAATATATGCTTCCATTTAAGGTAACTTTAATGTGAAGCAAGGAGATAAACTATGTTTAGAACAGCTCCACAGAATGCTTGTTGAAGAATGGCGATTAACAGCTACCCTAATAAAAAGCACTTACTGCAGGCGAAACCAGTCAATGCTTTGGTTAGGGTTGCTGTTGTGACATGTAGAGACTCAATAAAAAGTAGGTGCTGTAATTCAATAGAGAATGTATTCATTCTGTATGAAAAAAGAGTGCATGATTAGCTAGAAACAGCACATAACACATAAAATAAGTTTATGTAGTCTTTCTTGGTACTCAAGAGCAGAGCCTAGTGGCAAAACACAGTTATGGCTACCCCAAAGAGAAGCACTTATTCTTCCAGCAAAAAAATGTATGCTTCCATTTAAGGTAACTTTAATGTGAAACTGGGAGAAAAACCATGTTCAGAAAAGCACCACAGAATGCTTGTTTTCAAATGGCCATGAACAGATACCCCAATAAAAAGCACTTACTGCAGAACAAACCAGTCAATGCTTTTGTTGGGGTTTCTGTTGTGACATGTAGGTAGATGTAGAGACTCGTTAAAAAGTGGTTGCTGTAATTCAATGCAGAATTAGACATCAACTTAATAGCACTTTCTGTGGCTTGACAAAAGAAGGGTGCTCAAGTTGAAGTAGAATTCAGCATGTTCTGGAAAGCTGAGAGCTATGGAAATGACCTATAACTAACAGAGTTAAGACTACCCCAAAGAGAAGCACTTATGAGCTATGGCCTCAAATAACGCTTTTCTTTGAATTAATCTTTCTATTGGCAAAAGAGGATAACACTGACTATCCGGTGATTTTTTGTTGCATAAGTCACGTCAAACTACACCAACAAGTAGCACTTACTGCATTATATAGACAAGTCAATGCTATTGTTAGGGTACCAATTGTGACAGGTTCGGTAGGGAAAAGGCCAGAGTTGGAGATCTCTCGTAAGGACTACTTACTGTTTTGGTAGAGAAAAGGTCACAGTCGTAGAGCTCTGGTAAAGACGACTTCCTGCTAACTCCATGATTTCCATCTTGTCTGGAGCCCATTCGTGTAGGTGGTAGTCCCCCAAGGAGTCTCTTTAAAGTGAGTTTCTACCCTGGGACGTGCTCATTTTAAATATTCGGGGACACTAACTGATAGCTGTGCAGTTCACGGCCAAGCCCCTTCCACACCTATTGTGAAATAACTATTTGTCTTCATGCTAATGTGAGTAGGCAGCTTATGACTGAGGTGCTTGAGCTTGATGAGGTGTCTTCCACATTGTCAGCTGATCGTTGATGTGAAAAAGTTGTGTGTGATTACATAGAGACAAAGAACACAACACATGAAAGCAGTTTATGTTTGCTTTCTTGATACTCGAGAGCAGAGTCTAGTGGTAAAACACAGTTATGTTAACCCTAAAGAGAAGCACTTATTCTTCCAGCATAAAATATATGCTTCCATTTAAGGTAACTTTAATGTGAAGCAAGGAGATAAACTATGTTTAGAACAGCTCCACAGAATGCTTGTTGAAGAATGGCCATTAACAGCTACCCTAATAAAAAGCACTTACTGCAGGCGAAACCAGTCAATGCTTTGGTTAGGGTTGCTGTTGTGACATGTAGAGACTCAATAAAAAGTAAGTGCTGTAATTCAATAGAGAATGTATTCATTCTGTATGAAAAAAGAGTGCATGATTAGCTAGAAACAGCACATAACACATAAAATAAGTTTATGTAGTCTTTCTTGGTACTCAAGAGCAGAGCCTAGTGGCAAAACACAGTTATGGCTACCCCAAAGAGAAGCACTTATTCTTCCAGCAAAAAAATGTATGCTTCCATTTAAGGTAACTTTAATGTGAAACTGGGAGAAAAACCATGTTCAGAAAAGCACCACAGAATGCTTGTTTTCAAATGGCCATGAACAGATACCCCAATAAAAAGCACTTACTGCAGAACAAACCAGTCAATGCTTTTGTTGGGGTTTCTGTTGTGACATGTAGGTAGATGTAGAGACTCGTTAAAAAGTGGTTGCTGTAATTCAATGCAGAATCAGACATCAACTTAATAGCACTTTCTGTGGCTTGACAAAAGAAGGGTGCTCAAGTTGAAGTAGAATTCAGCATGTTCTGGAAAGCTGAGAGCTATGGAAATGACCTATAACTAACAGAGTTAAGACTACCCCAAAGAGAAGCACTTATGAGCTATGGCCTCAAATAACGCTTTTCTTTGAATTAATCTTTCTATTGGCAAAAGAGGATAACACTGACTATCCGGTGATTTTTTGTTGCATAAGTCACGTCAAACTACACCAACAAGTAGCACTTACTGCATTATATAGACAAGTCAATGCTATTGTTAGGGTACCAATTGTGACAGGTTCGGTAGGGAAAAGGCCAGAGTTGGAGATCTCTCGTAAGGACTACTTACTGTTTTGGTAGAGAAAAGGTCACAGTCGTAGAGCTCTGGTAAAGACGACTTCCTGCTAACTCCATGATTTCCATCTTGTCTGGAGCCCATTCGTGTAGGTGGTAGTCCCCCAAGGAGTCTCTTTAAAGTGAGTTTCTACCCTGGGACGTGCTCATTTTAAATATTCGGGGACACTAACTGATAGCTGTGCAGTTCACGGCCAAGCCCCTTCCACACCTATTGTGAAATAACTATTTGTCTTCATGCTAATGTGAGTAGGCAGCTTATGACTGAGGTGCTTGAGCTTGATGAGGTGTCTTCCACATTGTCAGCTGATCGTTGATGTGAAAAAGTTGTGTGTGATTACATAGAGACAAAGAACACAACACATGAAAGCAGTTTATGTTTGCTTTCTTGATACTCGAGAGCAGAGTCTAGTGGTAAAACACAGTTATGTTAACCCTAAAGAGAAGCACTTATTCTTCCAGCATAAAATATATGCTTCCATTTAAGGTAACTTTAATGTGAAGCAAGGAGATAAACTATGTTTAGAACAGCTCCACAGAATGCTTGTTGAAGAATGGCCATTAACAGCTACCCTAATAAAAAGCACTTACTGCAGGCGAAACCAGTCAATGCTTTGGTTAGGGTTGCTGTTGTGACATGTAGAGACTCAATAAAAAGTAAGTGCTGTAATTCAATAGAGAATGTATTCATTCTGTATGAAAAAAGAGTGCATGATTAGCTAGAAACAGCACATAACACATAAAATAAGTTTATGTAGTCTTTCTTGGTACTCAAGAGCAGAGCCTAGTGGCAAAACACAGTTATGGCTACCCCAAAGAGAAGCACTTATTCTTCCAGCAAAAAAATGTATGCTTCCATTTAAGGTAACTTTAATGTGAAACTGGGAGAAAAACCATGTTCAGAAAAGCACCACAGAATGCTTGTTTTCAAATGGCCATGAACAGATACCCCAATAAAAAGCACTTACTGCAGAACAAACCAGTCAATGCTTTTGTTGGGGTTTCTGTTGTGACATGTAGGTAGATGTAGAGACTCGTTAAAAAGTGGTTGCTGTAATTCAATGCAGAATCAGACATCAACTTAATAGCACTTTCTGTGGCTTGACAAAAGAAGGGTGCTCAAGTTGAAGTAGAATTCAGCATGTTCTGGAAAGCTGAGAGCTATGGAAATGACCTATAACTAACAGAGTTAAGACTACCCCAAAGAGAAGCACTTATGAGCTATGGCCTCAAATAACGCTTTTCTTTGAATTAATCTTTCTATTGGCAAAAGAGGATAACACTGACTATCCGGTGATTTTTTGTTGCATAAGTCACGTCAAACTACACCAACAAGTAGCACTTACTGCATTATATAGACAAGTCAATGCTATTGTTAGGGTACCAATTGTGACAGGTTCGGTAGGGAAAAGGCCAGAGTTGGAGATCTCTCGTAAGGACTACTTACTGTTTTGGTAGAGAAAAGGTCACAGTCGTAGAGCTCTGGTAAAGACGACTTCCTGCTAACTCCATGATTTCCATCTTGTCTGGAGCCCATTCGTGTAGGTGGTAGTCCCCCAAGGAGTCTCTTTAAAGTGAGTTTCTACCCTGGGACGTGCTCATTTTAAATATTCGGGGACACTAACTGATAGCTGTGCAGTTCACGGCCAAGCCCCTTCCACACCTATTGTGAAATAACTATTTGTCTTCATGCTAATGTGAGTAGGCAGCTTATGACTGAGGTGCTTGAGCTTGATGAGGTGTCTTCCACATTGTCAGCTGATCGTTGATGTGAAAAAGTTGTGTGTGATTACATAGAGACAAAGAACACAACACATGAAAGCAGTTTATGTTTGCTTTCTTGATACTCGAGAGCAGAGTCTAGTGGTAAAACACAGTTATGTTAACCCTAAAGAGAAGCACTTATTCTTCCAGCATAAAATATATGCTTCCATTTAAGGTAACTTTAATGTGAAGCAAGGAGATAAACTATGTTTAGAACAGCTCCACAGAATGCTTGTTGAAGAATGGCCATTAACAGCTACCCTAATAAAAAGCACTTACTGCAGGCGAAACCAGTCAATGCTTTGGTTAGGGTTGCTGTTGTGACATGTAGAGACTCAATAAAAAGTAGGTGCTGTAATTCAATAGAGAATGTATTCATTCTGTATGAAAAAAGAGTGCATGATTAGCTAGAAACAGCACATAACACATAAAATAAGTTTATGTAGTCTTTCTTGGTACTCAAGAGCAGAGCCTAGTGGCAAAACACAGTTATGGCTACCCCAAAGAGAAGCACTTATTCTTCCAGCAAAAAAATGTATGCTTCCATTTAAGGTAACTTTAATGTGAAACTGGGAGAAAAACCATGTTCAGAAAAGCACCACAGAATGCTTGTTTTCAAATGGCCATGAACAGATACCCCAATAAAAAGCACTTACTGCAGAACAAACCAGTCAATGCTTTTGTTGGGGTTTCTGTTGTGACATGTAGGTAGATGTAGAGACTCGTTAAAAAGTGGTTGCTGTAATTCAATGCAGAATCAGACATCAACTTAATAGCACTTTCTGTGGCTTGATAAAAGAAGGGTGCTCAAGTTGAAGTAGAATTCAGCATGTTCTGGAAAGCTGAGAGCTATGGAAATGACCTATAACTAACAGAGTTAAGACTACCCCAAAGAGAAGCACTTATGAGCTATGGCCTCAAATAACGCTTTTCTTTGAATTAATCTTTCTATTGGCAAAAGAGGATAACACTGACTATCCGGTGATTTTTTGTTGCATAAGTCACGTCAAACTACACCAACAAGTAGCACTTACTGCATTATATAGACAAGTCAATGCTATTGTTAGGGTACCAATTGTGACAGGTTCGGTAGGGAAAAGGCCAGAGTTGGAGATCTCTGGTAAGGACTACTTACTGTTTTGGTAGAGAAAAGGCCACAGTCGTAGAGATCTGGTAAAGACGACTTCCTGCTAACTCCATGATTTCCATCTTGTCTGGAGCCTATTCATGTAGGTGGTAGTCCTCCAAGGAGTCTCATTAAAGTGAGCTTCTACCCTGGGATGTGCTCATTTTAAATATTCAGGGACACTAACTGATAGCTGTGCAGTTCACGGCCAAGCCCCTTCCACACCTATTGTGAAATAACTATTTGTCTTCATGCTAATGTGAGTAGGCAGCTTATGACTGAGGTGCTTGAGCTTGATGAGGCGTCTTCCACATTGTCAGCTGATCGTTGATGTGAAAAAGTTGTGTTCTTTGTCTCTATGTAATCACACACAACACATGAAAGCAGTTTATGTTTGCTTTCTTGATACTCGAGAGCAGAGTCTAGTGGTAAAACACAGTTATGTTAACCCTAAAGAGAAGCACTTATTCTTCCAGCATAAAATATATGCTTCCATTTAAGGTAACTTTAATGTGAAGCAAGGAGATAAACTATGTTTAGAACAGCTCCACAGAATGCTTGTTGAAGAATGGCCATTAACAGCTACCCTAATAAAAAGCACTTACTGCAGGCGAAACCAGTCAATGCTTTGGTTAGGGTTGCTGTTGTGACATGTAGAGACTCAATAAAAAGTAGGTGCTGTAATTCAATAGAGAATGTATTCATTCTGTATGAAAAAAGAGTGCATGATTAGCTAGAAACAGCACATAACACATAAAATAAGTTTATGTAGTCTTTCTTGGTACTCAAGAGCAGAGCCTAGTGGCAAAACACAGTTATGGCTACCCCAAAGAGAAGCACTTATTCTTCCAGCAAAAAAATGTATGCTTCCATTTAAGGTAACTTTAATGTGAAACTGGGAGAAAAACCATGTTCAGAAAAGCACCACAGAATGCTTGTTTTCAAATGGCCATGAACAGATACCCCAATAAAAAGCACTTACTGCAGAACAAACCAGTCAATGCTTTTGTTGGGGTTTCTGTTGTGACATGTAGGTAGATGTAGAGACTCGTTAAAAAGTGGTTGCTGTAATTCAATGCAGAATTAGACATCAACTTAATAGCACTTTCTGTGGCTTGACAAAAGAAGGGTGCTCAAGTTGAAGTAGAATTCAGCATGTTCTGGAAAGCTGAGAGCTATGGAAATGACCTATAACTAACAGAGTTAAGACTACCCCAAAGAGAAGCACTTATGAGCTATGGCCTCAAATAACGCTTTTCTTTGAATTAATCTTTCTATTGGCAAAAGAGGATAACACTGACTATCCGGTGATTTTTTGTTGCATAAGTCACGTCAAACTACACCAACAAGTAGCACTTACTGCATTATATAGACAAGTCAATGCTATTGTTAGGGTACCAATTGTGACAGGTTCGGTAGGGAAAAGGCCAGAGTTGGAGATCTCTCGTAAGGACTACTTACTGTTTTGGTAGAGAAAAGGTCACAGTCGTAGAGCTCTGGTAAAGACGACTTCCTGCTAACTCCATGATTTCCATCTTGTCTGGAGCCCATTCGTGTAGGTGGTAGTCCCCCAAGGAGTCTCTTTAAAGTGAGTTTCTACCCTGGGACGTGCTCATTTTAAATATTCGGGGACACTAACTGATAGCTGTGCAGTTCACGGCCAAGCCCCTTCCACACCTATTGTGAAATAACTATTTGTCTTCATGCTAATGTGAGTAGGCAGCTTATGACTGAGGTGCTTGAGCTTGATGAGGTGTCTTCCACATTGTCAGCTGATCGTTGATGTGAAAAAGTTGTGTGTGATTACATAGAGACAAAGAACACAACACATGAAAGCAGTTTATGTTTGCTTTCTTGATACTCGAGAGCAGAGTCTAGTGGTAAAACACAGTTATGTTAACCCTAAAGAGAAGCACTTATTCTTCCAGCATAAAATATATGCTTCCATTTAAGGTAACTTTAATGTGAAGCAAGGAGATAAACTATGTTTAGAACAGCTCCACAGAATGCTTGTTGAAGAATGGCCATTAACAGCTACCCTAATAAAAAGCACTTACTGCAGGCGAAACCAGTCAATGCTTTGGTTAGGGTTGCTGTTGTGACATGTAGAGACTCAATAAAAAGTAGGTGCTGTAATTCAATAGAGAATGTATTCATTCTGTATGAAAAAAGAGTGCATGATTAGCTAGAAACAGCACATAACACATAAAATAAGTTTATGTAGTCTTTCTTGGTACTCAAGAGCAGAGCCTAGTGGCAAAACACAGTTATGGCTACCCCAAAGAGAAGCACTTATTCTTCCAGCAAAAAAATGTATGCTTCCATTTAAGGTAACTTTAATGTGAAACTGGGAGAAAAACCATGTTCAGAAAAGCACCACAGAATGCTTGTTTTCAAATGGCCATGAACAGATACCCCAATAAAAAGCACTTACTGCAGAACAAACCAGTCAATGCTTTTGTTGGGGTTTCTGTTGTGACATGTAGGTAGATGTAGAGACTCGTTAAAAAGTGGTTGCTGTAATTCAATGCAGAATTAGACATCAACTTAATAGCACTTTCTGTGGCTTGACAAAAGAAGGGTGCTCAAGTTGAAGTAGAATTCAGCATGTTCTGGAAAGCTGAGAGCTATGGAAATGACCTATAACTAACAGAGTTAAGACTACCCCAAAGAGAAGCACTTATGAGCTATGGCCTCAAATAACGCTTTTCTTTGAATTAATCTTTCTATTGGCAAAAGAGGATAACACTGACTATCCGGTGATTTTTTGTTGCATAAGTCACGTCAAACTACACCAACAAGTAGCACTTACTGCATTATATAGACAAGTCAATGCTATTGTTAGGGTACCAATTGTGACAGGTTCGGTAGGGAAAAGGCCAGAGTTGGAGATCTCTCGTAAGGACTACTTACTGTTTTGGTAGAGAAAAGGTCACAGTCGTAGAGCTCTGGTAAAGACGACTTCCTGCTAACTCCATGATTTCCATCTTGTCTGGAGCCCATTCGTGTAGGTGGTAGTCCCCCAAGGAGTCTCTTTAAAGTGAGTTTCTACCCTGGGACGTGCTCATTTTAAATATTCGGGGACACTAACTGATAGCTGTGCAGTTCACGGCCAAGCCCCTTCCACACCTATTGTGAAATAACTATTTGTCTTCATGCTAATGTGAGTAGGCAGCTTATGACTGAGGTGCTTGAGCTTGATGAGGTGTCTTCCACATTGTCAGCTGATCGTTGATGTGAAAAAGTTGTGTGTGATTACATAGAGACAAAGAACACAACACATGAAAGCAGTTTATGTTTGCTTTCTTGATACTCGAGAGCAGAGTCTAGTGGTAAAACACAGTTATGTTAACCCTAAAGAGAAGCACTTATTCTTCCAGCATAAAATATATGCTTCCATTTAAGGTAACTTTAATGTGAAGCAAGGAGATAAACTATGTTTAGAACAGCTCCACAGAATGCTTGTTGAAGAATGGCCATTAACAGCTACCCTAATAAAAAGCACTTACTGCAGGCGAAACCAGTCAATGCTTTGGTTAGGGTTGCTGTTGTGACATGTAGAGACTCAATAAAAAGTAGGTGCTGTAATTCAATAGAGAATGTATTCATTCTGTATGAAAAAAGAGTGCATGATTAGCTAGAAACAGCACATAACACATAAAATAAGTTTATGTAGTCTTTCTTGGTACTCAAGAGCAGAGCCTAGTGGCAAAACACAGTTATGGCTACCCCAAAGAGAAGCACTTATTCTTCCAGCAAAAAAATGTATGCTTCCATTTAAGGTAACTTTAATGTGAAACTGGGAGAAAAACCATGTTCAGAAAAGCACCACAGAATGCTTGTTTTCAAATGGCCATGAACAGATACCCCAATAAAAAGCACTTACTGCAGAACAAACCAGTCAATGCTTTTGTTGGGGTTTCTGTTGTGACATGTAGGTAGATGTAGAGACTCGTTAAAAAGTGGTTGCTGTAATTCAATGCAGAATTAGACATCAACTTAATAGCACTTTCTGTGGCTTGACAAAAGAAGGGTGCTCAAGTTGAAGTAGAATTCAGCATGTTCTGGAAAGCTGAGAGCTATGGAAATGACCTATAACTAACAGAGTTAAGACTACCCCAAAGAGAAGCACTTATGAGCTATGGCCTCAAATAACGCTTTTCTTTGAATTAATCTTTCTATTGGCAAAAGAGGATAACACTGACTATCCGGTGATTTTTTGTTGCATAAGTCACGTCAAACTACACCAACAAGTAGCACTTACTGCATTATATAGACAAGTCAATGCTATTGTTAGGGTACCAATTGTGACAGGTTCGGTAGGGAAAAGGCCAGAGTTGGAGATCTCTCGTAAGGACTACTTACTGTTTTGGTAGAGAAAAGGTCACAGTCGTAGAGCTCTGGTAAAGACGACTTCCTGCTAACTCCATGATTTCCATCTTGTCTGGAGCCCATTCGTGTAGGTGGTAGTCCCCCAAGGAGTCTCTTTAAAGTGAGTTTCTACCCTGGGACGTGCTCATTTTAAATATTCGGGGACACTAACTGATAGCTGTGCAGTTCACGGCCAAGCCCCTTCCACACCTATTGTGAAATAACTATTTGTCTTCATGCTAATGTGAGTAGGCAGCTTATGACTGAGGTGCTTGAGCTTGATGAGGTGTCTTCCACATTGTCAGCTGATCGTTGATGTGAAAAAGTTGTGTGTGATTACATAGAGACAAAGAACACAACACATGAAAGCAGTTTATGTTTGCTTTCTTGATACTCGAGAGCAGAGTCTAGTGGTAAAACACAGTTATGTTAACCCTAAAGAGAAGCACTTATTCTTCCAGCATAAAATATATGCTTCCATTTAAGGTAACTTTAATGTGAAGCAAGGAGATAAACTATGTTTAGAACAGCTCCACAGAATGCTTGTTGAAGAATGGCCATTAACAGCTACCCTAATAAAAAGCACTTACTGCAGGCGAAACCAGTCAATGCTTTGGTTAGGGTTGCTGTTGTGACATGTAGAGACTCAATAAAAAGTAAGTGCTGTAATTCAATAGAGAATGTATTCATTCTGTATGAAAAAAGAGTGCATGATTAGCTAGAAACAGCACATAACACATAAAATAAGTTGATGTAGTCTTTCTTGGTACTCAAGAGCAGAGCCTAGTGGCAAAACACAGTTATGGCTACCCCAAAGAGAAGCACTTATTCTTCCAGCAAAAAAATGTATGCTTCCATTTAAGGTAACTTTAATGTGAAACTGGGAGAAAAACCATGTTCAGAAAAGCACCACAGAATGCTTGTTTTCAAATGGCCATGAACAGATACCCCAATAAAAAGCACTTTCTGCAGAACAAACCAGTCAATGCTTTTGTTGGGGTTTCTGTTGTGACATGTAGGTAGATGTAGAGACTCGTTAAAAAGTGGTTGCTGTAATTCAATGCAGAATCAGACATCAACTTAATAGCACTTTCTGTGGCTTGACAAAAGAAGGGTGCTCAAGTTGAAGTAGAATTCAGCATGTTCTGGAAAGCTGAGAGCTATGGAAATGACCTATAACTAACAGAGTTAAGACTACCCCAAAGAGAAGCACTTATGAGCTATGGCCTCAAATAACGCTTTTCTTTGAATTAATCTTTCTATTGGCAAAAGAGGATAACACTGACTATCCGGTGATTTTTTGTTGCATAAGTCACGTCAAACTACACCAACAAGTAGCACTTACTGCATTATATAGACAAGTCAATGCTATTGTTAGGGTACCAATTGTGACAGGTTCGGTAGGGAAAAGGCCAGAGTTGGAGATCTCTCGTAAGGACTACTTACTGTTTTGGTAGAGAAAAGGTCACAGTCGTAGAGCTCTGGTAAAGACGACTTCCTGCTAACTCCATGATTTCCATCTTGTCTGGAGCCCATTCGTGTAGGTGGTAGTCCCCCAAGGAGTCTCTTTAAAGTGAGTTTCTACCCTGGGACGTGCTCATTTTAAATATTCGGGGACACTAACTGATAGCTGTGCAGTTCACGGCCAAGCCCCTTCCACACCTATTGTGAAATAACTATTTGTCTTCATGCTAATGTGAGTAGGCAGCTTATGACTGAGGTGCTTGAGCTTGATGAGGTGTCTTCCACATTGTCAGCTGATCGTTGATGTGAAAAAGTTGTGTGTGATTACATAGAGACAAAGAACACAACACATGAAAGCAGTTTATGTTTGCTTTCTTGATACTCGAGAGCAGAGTCTAGTGGTAAAACACAGTTATGTTAACCCTAAAGAGAAGCACTTATTCTTCCAGCATAAAATATATGCTTCCATTTAAGGTAACTTTAATGTGAAGCAAGGAGATAAACTATGTTTAGAACAGCTCCACAGAATGCTTGTTGAAGAATGGCCATTAACAGCTACCCTAATAAAAAGCACTTACTGCAGGCGAAACCAGTCAATGCTTTGGTTAGGGTTGCTGTTGTGACATGTAGAGACTCAATAAAAAGTAGGTGCTGTAATTCAATAGAGAATGTATTCATTCTGTATGAAAAAAGAGTGCATGATTAGCTAGAAACAGCACATAACACATAAAATAAGTTTATGTAGTCTTTCTTGGTACTCAAGAGCAGAGCCTAGTGGCAAAACACAGTTATGGCTACCCCAAAGAGAAGCACTTATTCTTCCAGCAAAAAAATGTATGCTTCCATTTAAGGTAACTTTAATGTGAAACTGGGAGAAAAACCATGTTCAGAAAAGCACCACAGAATGCTTGTTTTCAAATGGCCATGAACAGATACCCCAATAAAAAGCACTTACTGCAGAACAAACCAGTCAATGCTTTTGTTGGGGTTTCTGTTGTGACATGTAGGTAGATGTAGAGACTCGTTAAAAAGTGGTTGCTGTAATTCAATGCAGAATCAGACATCAACTTAATAGCACTTTCTGTGGCTTGATAAAAGAAGGGTGCTCAAGTTGAAGTAGAATTCAGCATGTTCTGGAAAGCTGAGAGCTATGGAAATGACCTATAACTAACAGAGTTAAGACTACCCCAAAGAGAAGCACTTATGAGCTATGGCCTCAAATAACGCTTTTCTTTGAATTAATCTTTCTATTGGCAAAAGAGGATAACACTGACTATCCGGTGATTTTTTGTTGCATAAGTCACGTCAAACTACACCAACAAGTAGCACTTACTGCATTATATAGACAAGTCAATGCTATTGTTAGGGTACCAATTGTGACAGGTTCGGTAGGGAAAAGGCCAGAGTTGGAGATCTCTCGTAAGGACTACTTACTGTTTTGGTAGAGAAAAGGTCACAGTCGTAGAGCTCTGGTAAAGACGACTTCCTGCTAACTCCATGATTTCCATCTTGTCTGGAGCCCATTCGTGTAGGTGGTAGTCCCCCAAGGAGTCTCTTTAAAGTGAGTTTCTACCCTGTGACGTGCTCATTTTAAATATTCGGGGACACTAACTGATAGCTGTGCAGTTCACGGCCAAGCCCCTTCCACACCTATTGTGAAATAACTATTTGTCTTCATGCTAATGTGAGTAGGCAGCTTATGACTGAGGTGCTTGAGCTTGATGAGGTGTCTTCCACATTGTCAGCTGATCGTTGATGTGAAAAAGTTGTGTGTGATTACATAGAGACAAAGAACACAACACATGAAAGCAGTTTATGTTTGCTTTCTTGATACTCGAGAGCAGAGTCTAGTGGTAAAACACAGTTATGTTAACCCTAAAGAGAAGCACTTATTCTTCCAGCATAAAATATATGCTTCCATTTAAGGTAACTTTAATGTGAAGCAAGGAGATAAACTATGTTTAGAACAGCTCCACAGAATGCTTGTTGAAGAATGGCCATTAACAGCTACCCTAATAAAAAGCACTTACTGCAGGCGAAACCAGTCAATGCTTTGGTTAGGGTTGCTGTTGTGACATGTAGAGACTCAATAAAAAGTAGTTGCTTTAATTCAATAGAGAATCTATTCATTCTGTATGAAAAAAAGAGTGCATGATTAGCTAGAAACAGCACATAACACATAAAATAAGTTTATGTAGTCTTTCTTGGTACTCAAGAGCAGAGCCTAGTGGCAAAACACAGTTATGGCTACCCCAAAGAGAAGCACTTATTCTTCCAGCAAAAAAATGTATGCTTCCATTTAAGGTAACTTTAATGTGAAACTGGGAGAAAAACCATGTTCAGAAAAGCACCACAGAATGCTTGTTTTCAAATGGCCATGAACAAATACCCCAATAAAAAGCACTTACTGCAGACCAAACCAGTCAATGCTTTTGTTGGGGTTTCTGTTGTGACATGTAGGTAGATGTAGAGACTCGTTAAAAAGTGGTTGCTGTAATTCAATGCAGAATCAGACATCAACTTAATAGCACTTTCTGTGGCTTGATAAAAGAAGGGTGCTCAAGTTGAAGTAGAATTCAGCATGTTCTGGAAAGCTGAGAGCTATGGAAATGACCTATAACTAACAGAGTTAAGACTACCCCAAAGAGAAGCACTTATGAGCTATGGCCTCAAATAACGCTTTTCTTTGAATTAATCTTTCTATTGGCAAAAGAGGATAACACTGACTATCCGGTGATTTTTTGTTGCATAAGTCACGTCAAACTACACCAACAAGTAGCACTTACTGCATTATATAGACAAGTCAATGCTATTGTTAGGGTACCAATTGTGACAGGTTCGGTAGGGAAAAGGCCAGAGTTGGAGATCTCTCGTAAGGACTACTTACTGTTTTGGTAGAGAAAAGGTCACAGTCGTAGAGCTCTGGTAAAGACGACTTCCTGCTAACTCCATGATTTCCATCTTGTCTGGAGCCCATTCGTGTAGGTGGTAGTCCCCCAAGGAGTCTCTTTAAAGTGAGTTTCTACCCTGGGACGTGCTCATTTTAAATATTCGGGGACACTAACTGATAGCTGTGCAGTTCACGGCCAAGCCCCTTCCACACCTATTGTGAAATAACTATTTGTCTTCATGCTAATGTGAGTAGGCAGCTTATGACTGAGGTGCTTGAGCTTGATGAGGTGTCTTCCACATTGTCAGCTGATCGTTGATGTGAAAAAGTTGTGTGTGATTACATAGAGACAAAGAACACAACACATGAAAGCAGTTTATGTTTGCTTTCTTGATACTCGAGAGCAGAGTCTAGTGGTAAAACACAGTTATGTTAACCCTAAAGAGAAGCACTTATTCTTCCAGCATAAAATATATGCTTCCATTTAAGGTAACTTTAATGTGAAGCAAGGAGATAAACTATGTTTAGAACAGCTCCACAGAATGCTTGTTGAAGAATGGCCATTAACAGCTACCCTAATAAAAAGCACTTACTGCAGGCGAAACCAGTCAATGCTTTGGTTAGGGTTGCTGTTGTGACATGTAGAGACTCAATAAAAAGTAGGTGCTGTAATTCAATAGAGAATGTATTCATTCTGTATGAAAAAAGAGTGCATGATTAGCTAGAAACAGCACATAACACATAAAATAAGTTTATGTAGTCTTTCTTGGTACTCAAGAGCAGAGCCTAGTGGCAAAACACAGTTATGGCTACCCCAAAGAGAAGCACTTATTCTTCCAGCAAAAAAATGTATGCTTCCATTTAAGGTAACTTTAATGTGAAACTGGGAGAAAAACCATGTTCAGAAAAGCACCACAGAATGCTTGTTTTCAAATGGCCATGAACAGATACCCCAATAAAAAGCACTTACTGCAGAACAAACCAGTCAATGCTTTTGTTGGGGTTTCTGTTGTGACATGTAGGTAGATGTAGAGACTCGTTAAAAAGTGGTTGCTGTAATTCAATGCAGAATCAGACATCAACTTAATAGCACTTTCTGTGGCTTGATAAAAGAAGGGTGCTCAAGTTGAAGTAGAATTCAGCATGTTCTGGAAAGCTGAGAGCTATGGAAATGACCTATAACTAACAGAGTTAAGACTACCCCAAAGAGAAGCACTTATGAGCTATGGCCTCAAATAACGCTTTTCTTTGAATTAATCTTCTATTGGCAAAAGAGGATAACACTGACTATCCGGTGATTTTTTGTTGCATAAGTCACGTCAAACTACACCAACAAGTAGCACTTACTGCATTATATAGACAAGTCAATGCTATTGTTAGGGTACCAATTGTGACAGGTTCGGTAGGGAAAAGGCCAGAGTTGGAGATCTCTCGTAAGGACTACTTACTGTTTTGGTAGAGAAAAGGTCACAGTCGTAGAGCTCTGGTAAAGACGACTTCCTGCTAACTCCATGATTTCCATCTTGTCTGGAGCCCATTCGTGTAGGTGGTAGTCCCCCAAGGAGTCTCTTTAAAGTGAGTTTCTACCCTGGGACGTGCTCATTTTAAATATTCGGGGACACTAACTGATAGCTGTGCAGTTCACGGCCAAGCCCCTTCCACACCTATTGTGAAATAACTATTTGTCTTCATGCTAATGTGAGTAGGCAGCTTATGACTGAGGTGCTTGAGCTTGATGAGGTGTCTTCCACATTGTCAGCTGATCGTTGATGTGAAAAAGTTGTGTGTGATTACATAGAGACAAAGAACACAACACATGAAAGCAGTTTATGTTTGCTTTCTTGATACTCGAGAGCAGAGTCTAGTGGTAAAACACAGTTATGTTAACCCTAAAGAGAAGCACTTATTCTTCCAGCATAAAATATATGCTTCCATTTAAGGTAACTTTAATGTGAAGCAAGGAGATAAACTATGTTTAGAACAGCTCCACAGAATGCTTGTTGAAGAATGGCCATTAACAGCTACCCTAATAAAAAGCACTTACTGCAGGCGAAACCAGTCAATGCTTTGGTTAGGGTTGCTGTTGTGACATGTAGAGACTCAATAAAAAGTAGGTGCTGTAATTCAATGGAGAATCTATTCATTCTGTATGAAAAAAGACTGCATGATTAGCTAGAAACAGCACATAACACATAAAATAAGTTTATGTAGTCTTTCTTGGTACTCAAGAGCAGAGCCTAGTGGCAAAACACAGTTATGGCTACCCCAAAGAGAAGCACTTATTCTTCCAGCAAGAAAATGTATGCTTCCATTTAAGGTAACTTTAATGTGAAACTGGGAAAAAAACCATGTTCAGAAAAGCACCACAGAATGCTTGTTTTCAAATGACCATGAACAAATACCCCAATAAAAAGCACTTACTGCAGACCAAACCAGTCAATGCTTTTGTTGGGGTTTCTGTTGTGACATGTAGGTAGATGTAGAGACTCGTTAAAAAGTTGTTGCTGTAATTCAATGCAAAATCAGACCTCAACTTAATAGCACTTTCTGTGGCTTGATAAAAGAAGGGTGCTCAAGTTGAAGTAGAATTCAGCATGTTTTGGAAAGCTGAGAGCTATGGAAATGACCTATAACTAACAGATTTAAGACTACCCCAAAGAGAAGCACTTATGAGCTATGGCCTCAAATAATGCTTTTCTTTGAATTAGTCTTTCTATTGGCAAAAGAGGATAACACTGACTATCCGGTGATTTTTTGTTGCATAAGTCACGTCAAACTACACCAACAAGTAGCACTTACTGCATTATATAGACAAGTCAATGCTATTGTTAGGGTACCAATTGTGACAGGTTCGGTAGGGAAAAGGCCAGAGTTGGAGATCTCTGGTAAGGACTACTTACTGTTTTGGTAGAGAAAAGGCCACAGTCGTAGAGATCTGGTAAAGACGACTTCCTGCTAACTCCATGATTTCCATCTTGTCTGGAGCCTATTCATGTAGGTGGTAGTCCTCCAAGGAGTCTCATTAAAGTGAGCTTCTACCCTGGGATGTGCTCATTTTAAATATTCAGGGACACTAACTGATAGCTGTGCAGTTCACGGCCAAGCCCCTTCCACACCTATTGTGAAATAACTATTTGTCTTCATGCTAATGTGAGTAGGCAGCTTATGACTGAGGTGCTTGAGCTTGATGAGGCGTCTTCCACATTGTCAGCTGATCGTTGATGTGAAAAAGTTGTGTTCTTTGTCTCTATGTAATCACACACAACACATGAAAGCAGTTTATGTTTGCTTTCTTGATACTCGAGAGCAGAGTCTAGTGGTAAAACACAGTTATGTTAACCCTAAAGAGAAGCACTTATTCTTCCAGCATAAAATATATGCTTCCATTTAAGGTAACTTTAATGTGAAGCAAGGAGATAAACTATGTTTAGAACAGCTCCACAGAATGCTTGTTGAAGAATGGCCATTAACAGCTACCCTAATAAAAAGCACTTACTGCAGGCGAAACCAGTCAATGCTTTGGTTAGGGTTGCTGTTGTGACATGTAGAGACTCAATAAAAAGTAGGTGCTGTAATTCAATAGAGAATGTATTCATTCTGTATGAAAAAAGAGTGCATGATTAGCTAGAAACAGCACATAACACATAAAATAAGTTTATGTAGTCTTTCTTGGTACTCAAGAGCAGAGCCTAGTGGCAAAACACAGTTATGGCTACCCCAAAGAGAAGCACTTATTCTTCCAGCAAAAAAATGTATGCTTCCATTTAAGGTAACTTTAATGTGAAACTGGGAGAAAAACCATGTTCAGAAAAGCACCACAGAATGCTTGTTTTCAAATGGCCATGAACAGATACCCCAATAAAAAGCACTTACTGCAGAACAAACCAGTCAATGCTTTTGTTGGGGTTTCTGTTGTGACATGTAGGTAGATGTAGAGACTCGTTAAAAAGTGGTTGCTGTAATTCAATGCAGAATCAGACATCAACTTAATAGCACTTTCTGTGGCTTGACAAAAGAAGGGTGCTCAAGTTGAAGTAGAATTCAGCATGTTCTGGAAAGCTGAGAGCTATGGAAATGACCTATAACTAACAGAGTTAAGACTACCCCAAAGACAAGCACTTATGAGCTATGGCCTCAAATAACGCTTTTCTTTGAATTAATCTTTCTATTGGCAAAAGAGGATAACACTGACTATCCGGTGATTTTTTGTTGCATAAGTCACGTCAAACTACACCAACAAGTAGCACTTACTGCATTATATAGACAAGTCAATGCTATTGTTAGGGTACCAATTGTGACAGGTTCGGTAGGGAAAAGGCCAGAGTTGGAGATCTCTCGTAAGGACTACTTACTGTTTTGGTAGAGAAAAGGTCACAGTCGTAGAGCTCTGGTAAAGACGACTTCCTGCTAACTCCATGATTTCCATCTTGTCTGGAGCCCATTCGTGTAGGTGGTAGTCCCCCAAGGAGTCTCTTTAAAGTGAGTTTCTACCCTGGGACGTGCTCATTTTAAATATTCGGGGACACTAACTGATAGCTGTGCAGTTCACGGCCAAGCCCCTTCCACACCCATTGTGAAATAACTATTTGTCTTCATGCTAATGTGAGTAGGCAGCTTATGACTGAGGTGCTTGAGCTTGATGAGGTGTCTTCCACATTGTCAGCTGATCGTTGATGTGAAAAAGTTGTGTGTGATTACATAGAGACAAAGAACACAACACATGAAAGCAGTTTATGTTTGCTTTCTTGATACTCGAGAGCAGAGTCTAGTGGTAAAACACAGTTATGTTAACCCTAAAGAGAAGCACTTATTCTTCCAGCATAAAATATATGCTTCCATTTAAGGTAACTTTAATGTGAAGCAAGGAGATAAACCACAGAATGCTTGTTGAAGAATGGCCATTAACAGCTACCCTAATAAAAAGCACTTACTGCAGGCGAAACCAGTCAATGCTTTGGTTAGGGTTGCTGTTGTGACATGTAGAGACTCAATAAAAAGTAGGTGCTGTAATTCAATAGAGAATGTATTCATTCTGTATGAAAAAAGAGTGCATGATTAGCTAGAAACAGCACATAACACATAAAATAAGTTTATGTAGTCTTTCTTGGTACTCAAGAGCAGAGCCTAGTGGCAAAACACAGTTATGGCTACCCCAAAGAGAAGCACTTATTCTTCCAGCAAAAAAATGTATGCTTCCATTTAAGGTAACTTTAATGTGAAACTGGGAGAAAAACCATGTTCAGAAAAGCACCACAGAATGCTTGTTTTCAAATGGCCATGAACAGATACCCCAATAAAAAGCACTTACTGCAGAACAAACCAGTCAATGCTTTTGTTGGGGTTTCTGTTGTGACATGTAGGTAGATGTAGAGACTCGTTAAAAAGTGGTTGCTGTAATTCAATGCAGAATCAGACATCAACTTAATAGCACTTTCTGTGGCTTGATAAAAGAAGGGTGCTCAAGTTGAAGTAGAATTCAGCATGTTCTGGAAAGCTGAGAGCTATGGAAATGACCTATAACTAACAGAGTTAAGACTACCCCAAAGAGAAGCACTTATGAGCTATGGCCTCAAATAACGCTTTTCTTTGAATTAATCTTTCTATTGGCAAAAGAGGATAACACTGACTATCCGGTGATTTTTTGTTGCATAAGTCACGTCAAACTACACCAACAAGTAGCACTTACTGCATTATATAGACAAGTCAATGCTATTGTTAGGGTACCAATTGTGACAGGTTCGGTAGGGAAAAGGCCAGAGTTGGAGATCTCTCGTAAGGACTACTTACTGTTTTGGTAGAGAAAAGGTCACAGTCGTAGAGCTCTGGTAAAGACGACTTCCTGCTAACTCCATGATTTCCATCTTGTCTGGAGCCCATTCGTGTAGGTGGTAGTCCCCCAAGGAGTCTCTTTAAAGTGAGTTTCTACCCTGGGACGTGCTCATTTTAAATATTCGGGGACACTAACTGATAGCTGTGCAGTTCACGGCCAAGCCCCTTCCACACCTATTGTGAAATAACTATTTGTCTTCATGCTAATGTGAGTAGGCAGCTTATGACTGAGGTGCTTGAGCTTGATGAGGTGTCTTCCACATTGTCAGCTGATCGTTGATGTGAAAAAGTTGTGTGTGATTACATAGAGACAAAGAACACAACACATGAAAGCAGTTTATGTTTGCTTTCTTGATACTCGAGAGCAGAGTCTAGTGGTAAAACACAGTTATGTTAACCCTAAAGAGAAGCACTTATTCTTCCAGCATAAAATATATGCTTCCATTTAAGGTAACTTTAATGTGAAGCAAGGAGATAAACTATGTTTAGAACAGCTCCACAGAATGCTTGTTGAAGAATGGCCATTAACAGCTACCCTAATAAAAAGCACTTACTGCAGGCGAAACCAGTCAATGCTTTGGTTAGGGTTGCTGTTGTGACATGTAGAGACTCAATAAAAAGTAGGTGCTGTAATTCAATAGAGAATGTATTCATTCTGTATGAAAAAAGAGTGCATGATTAGCTAGAAACAGCACATAACACATAAAATAAGTTTATGTAGTCTTTCTTGGTACTCAAGAGCAGAGCCTAGTGGCAAAACACAGTTATGGCTACCCCAAAGAGAAGCACTTATTCTTCCAGCAAAAAAATGTATGCTTCCATTTAAGGTAACTTTAATGTGAAACTGGGAGAAAAACCATGTTCAGAAAAGCACCACAGAATGCTTGTTTTCAAATGGCCATGAACAGATACCCCAATAAAAAGCACTTACTGCAGAACAAACCAGTCAATGCTTTTGTTGGGGTTTCTGTTGTGACATGTAGGTAGATGTAGAGACTCGTTAAAAAGTGGTTGCTGTAATTCAATGCAGAATCAGACATCAACTTAATAGCACTTTCTGTGGCTTGACAAAAGAAGGGTGCTCAAGTTGAAGTAGAATTCAGCATGTTCTGGAAAGCTGAGAGCTATGGAAATGACCTATAACTAACAGAGTTAAGACTACCCCAAAGACAAGCACTTATGAGCTATGGCCTCAAATAACGCTTTTCTTTGAATTAATCTTTCTATTGGCAAAAGAGGATAACACTGACTATCCGGTGATTTTTTGTTGCATAAGTCACGTCAAACTACACCAACAAGTAGCACTTACTGCATTATATAGACAAGTCAATGCTATTGTTAGGGTACCAATTGTGACAGGTTCGGTAGGGAAAAGGCCAGAGTTGGAGATCTCTCGTAAGGACTACTTACTGTTTTGGTAGAGAAAAGGTCACAGTCGTAGAGCTCTGGTAAAGACGACTTCCTGCTAACTCCATGATTTCCATCTTGTCTGGAGCCCATTCGTGTAGGTGGTAGTCCCCCAAGGAGTCTCTTTAAAGTGAGTTTCTACCCTGGGACGTGCTCATTTTAAATATTCGGGGACACTAACTGATAGCTGTGCAGTTCACGGCCAAGCCCCTTCCACACCCATTGTGAAATAACTATTTGTCTTCATGCTAATGTGAGTAGGCAGCTTATGACTGAGGTGCTTGAGCTTGATGAGGTGTCTTCCACATTGTCAGCTGATCGTTGATGTGAAAAAGTTGTGTGTGATTACATAGAGACAAAGAACACAACACATGAAAGCAGTTTATGTTTGCTTTCTTGATACTCGAGAGCAGAGTCTAGTGGTAAAACACAGTTATGTTAACCCTAAAGAGAAGCACTTATTCTTCCAGCATAAAATATATGCTTCCATTTAAGGTAACTTTAATGTGAAGCAAGGAGATAAACCACAGAATGCTTGTTGAAGAATGGCCATTAACAGCTACCCTAATAAAAAGCACTTACTGCAGGCGAAACCAGTCAATGCTTTGGTTAGGGTTGCTGTTGTGACATGTAGAGACTCAATAAAAAGTAGGTGCTGTAATTCAATAGAGAATGTATTCATTCTGTATGAAAAAAGAGTGCATGATTAGCTAGAAACAGCACATAACACATAAAATAAGTTTATGTAGTCTTTCTTGGTACTCAAGAGCAGAGCCTAGTGGCAAAACACAGTTATGGCTACCCCAAAGAGAAGCACTTATTCTTCCAGCAAAAAAATGTATGCTTCCATTTAAGGTAACTTTAATGTGAAACTGGGAGAAAAACCATGTTCAGAAAAGCACCACAGAATGCTTGTTTTCAAATGGCCATGAACAGATACCCCAATAAAAAGCACTTACTGCAGAACAAACCAGTCAATGCTTTTGTTGGGGTTTCTGTTGTGACATGTAGGTAGATGTAGAGACTCGTTAAAAAGTGGTTGCTGTAATTCAATGCAGAATCAGACATCAACTTAATAGCACTTTCTGTGGCTTGATAAAAGAAGGGTGCTCAAGTTGAAGTAGAATTCAGCATGTTCTGGAAAGCTGAGAGCTATGGAAATGACCTATAACTAACAGAGTTAAGACTACCCCAAAGAGAAGCACTTATGAGCTATGGCCTCAAATAACGCTTTTCTTTGAATTAATCTTTCTATTGGCAAAAGAGGATAACACTGACTATCCGGTGATTTTTTGTTGCATAAGTCACGTCAAACTACACCAACAAGTAGCACTTACTGCATTATATAGACAAGTCAATGCTATTGTTAGGGTACCAATTGTGACAGGTTCGGTAGGGAAAAGGCCAGAGTTGGAGATCTCTCGTAAGGACTACTTACTGTTTTGGTAGAGAAAAGGTCACAGTCGTAGAGCTCTGGTAAAGACGACTTCCTGCTAACTCCATGATTTCCATCTTGTCTGGAGCCCATTCGTGTAGGTGGTAGTCCCCCAAGGAGTCTCTTTAAAGTGAGTTTCTACCCTGGGACGTGCTCATTTTAAATATTCGGGGACACTAACTGATAGCTGTGCAGTTCACGGCCAAGCCCCTTCCACACCTATTGTGAAATAACTATTTGTCTTCATGCTAATGTGAGTAGGCAGCTTATGACTGAGGTGCTTGAGCTTGATGAGGTGTCTTCCACATTGTCAGCTGATCGTTGATGTGAAAAAGTTGTGTGTGATTACATAGAGACAAAGAACACAACACATGAAAGCAGTTTATGTTTGCTTTCTTGATACTCGAGAGCAGAGTCTAGTGGTAAAACACAGTTATGTTAACCCTAAAGAGAAGCACTTATTCTTCCAGCATAAAATATATGCTTCCATTTAAGGTAACTTTAATGTGAAGCAAGGAGATAAACTATGTTTAGAACAGCTCCACAGAATGCTTGTTGAAGAATGGCCATTAACAGCTACCCTAATAAAAAGCACTTACTGCAGGCGAAACCAGTCAATGCTTTGGTTAGGGTTGCTGTTGTGACATGTAGAGACTCAATAAAAAGTAGGTGCTGTAATTCAATGGAGAATGTATTCATTCTGTATGAAAAAAGAGTGCATGATTAGCTAGAAACAGCACATAACACATAAAATAAGTTTATGTAGTCTTTCTTGGTACTCAAGAGCAGAGCCTAGTGGCAAAACACAGTTATGGCTACCCCAAAGAGAAGCACTTATTCTTCCAGCAAGAAAATGTATGCTTCCATTTAAGGTAACTTTAATGTGAAACTGGGAAAAAAACCATGTTCAGAAAAGCACCACAGAATGCTTGTTTTCAAATGACCATGAACAAATACCCCAATAAAAAGCACTTACTGCAGACCAAACCAGTCAATGCTTTTGTTGGGGTTTCTGTTGTGACATGTAGGTAGATGTAGAGACTCGTTAAAAAGTTGTTGCTGTAATTCAATGCAAAATCAGACCTCAACTTAATAGCACTTTCTGTGGCTTGATAAAAGAAGGGTGCTCAAGTTGAAGTAGAATTCAGCATGTTTTGGAAAGCTGAGAGCTATGGAAATGACCTATAACTAACAGATTTAAGACTACCCCAAAGAGAAGCACTTATGAGCTATGGCCTCAAATAATGCTTTTCTTTGAATTAGTCTTTCTATTGGCAAAAGAGGATAACACTGACTATCCGGTGATTTTTTGTTGCATAAGTCACGTCAAACTACACCAACAAGTAGCACTTACTGCATTATATAGACAAGTCAATGCTATTGTTAGGGTACCAATTGTGACAGGTTCGGTAGGGAAAAGGCCAGAGTTGGAGATCTCTGGTAAGGACTACTTACTGTTTTGGTAGAGAAAAGGCCACAGTCGTAGAGATCTGGTAAAGACGACTTCCTGCTAACTCCATGATTTCCATCTTGTCTGGAGCCTATTCATGTAGGTGGTAGTCCTCCAAGGAGTCTCATTAAAGTGAGCTTCTACCCTGGGATGTGCTCATTTTAAATATTCAGGGACACTAACTGATAGCTGTGCAGTTCACGGCCAAGCCCCTTCCACACCTATTGTGAAATAACTATTTGTCTTCATGCTAATGTGAGTAGGCAGCTTATGACTGAGGTGCTTGAGCTTGATGAGGCGTCTTCCACATTGTCAGCTGATCGTTGATGTGAAAAAGTTGTGTTCTTTGTCTCTATGTAATCACACACAACACATGAAAGCAGTTTATGTTTGCTTTCTTGATACTCGAGAGCAGAGTCTAGTGGTAAAACACAGTTATGTTAACCCTAAAGAGAAGCACTTATTCTTCCAGCATAAAATATATGCTTCCATTTAAGGTAACTTTAATGTGAAGCAAGGAGATAAACTATGTTTAGAACAGCTCCACAGAATGCTTGTTGAAGAATGGCCATTAACAGCTACCCTAATAAAAAGCACTTACTGCAGGCGAAACCAGTCAATGCTTTGGTTAGGGTTGCTGTTGTGACATGTAGAGACTCAATAAAAAGTAGGTGCTGTAATTCAATAGAGAATGTATTCATTCTGTATGAAAAAAGAGTGCATGATTAGCTAGAAACAGCACATAACACATAAAATAAGTTTATGTAGTCTTTCTTGGTACTCAAGAGCAGAGCCTAGTGGCAAAACACAGTTATGGCTACCCCAAAGAGAAGCACTTATTCTTCCAGCAAAAAAATGTATGCTTCCATTTAAGGTAACTTTAATGTGAAACTGGGAGAAAAACCATGTTCAGAAAAGCACCACAGAATGCTTGTTTTCAAATGGCCATGAACAGATACCCCAATAAAAAGCACTTACTGCAGAACAAACCAGTCAATGCTTTTGTTGGGGTTTCTGTTGTGACATGTAGGTAGATGTAGAGACTCGTTAAAAAGTTGTTGCTGTAATTCAATGCAAAATCAGACCTCAACTTAATAGCACTTTCTGTGGCTTGATAAAAGAAGGGTGCTCAAGTTGAAGTAGAATTCAGCATGTTTTGGAAAGCTGAGAGCTATGGAAATGACCTATAACTAACAGATTTAAGACTACCCCAAAGAGAAGCACTTATGAGCTATGGCCTCAAATAATGCTTTTCTTTGAATTAGTCTTTCTATTGGCAAAAGAGGATAACACTGACTATCCGGTGATTTTTTGTTGCATAAGTCACGTCAAACTACACCAACAAGTAGCACTTACTGCATTATATAGACAAGTCAATGCTATTGTTAGGGTACCAATTGTGACAGGTTCGGTAGGGAAAAGGCCAGAGTTGGAGATCTCTGGTAAGGACTACTTACTGTTTTGGTAGAGAAAAGGCCACAGTCGTAGAGATCTGGTAAAGACGACTTCCTGCTAACTCCATGATTTCCATCTTGTCTGGAGCCTATTCATGTAGGTGGTAGTCCTCCAAGGAGTCTCATTAAAGTGAGCTTCTACCCTGGGATGTGCTCATTTTAAATATTCAGGGACACTAACTGATAGCTGTGCAGTTCACGGCCAAGCCCCTTCCACACCTATTGTGAAATAACTATTTGTCTTCATGCTAATGTGAGTAGGCAGCTTATGACTGAGGTGCTTGAGCTTGATGAGGCGTCTTCCACATTGTCAGCTGATCGTTGATGTGAAAAAGTTGTGTTCTTTGTCTCTATGTAATCACACACAACACATGAAAGCAGTTTATGTTTGCTTTCTTGATACTCGAGAGCAGAGTCTAGTGGTAAAACACAGTTATGTTAACCCTAAAGAGAAGCACTTATTCTTCCAGCATAAAATATATGCTTCCATTTAAGGTAACTTTAATGTGAAGCAAGGAGATAAACTATGTTTAGAACAGCTCCACAGAATGCTTGTTGAAGAATGGCCATTAACAGCTACCCTAATAAAAAGCACTTACTGCAGGCGAAACCAGTCAATGCTTTGGTTAGGGTTGCTGTTGTGACATGTAGAGACTCAATAAAAAGTAGGTGCTGTAATTCAATAGAGAATGTATTCATTCTGTATGAAAAAAGAGTGCATGATTAGCTAGAAACAGCACATAACACATAAAATAAGTTTATGTAGTCTTTCTTGGTACTCAAGAGCAGAGCCTAGTGGCAAAACACAGTTATGGCTACCCCAAAGAGAAGCACTTATTCTTCCAGCAAAAAAATGTATGCTTCCATTTAAGGTAACTTTAATGTGAAACTGGGAGAAAAACCATGTTCAGAAAAGCACCACAGAATGCTTGTTTTCAAATGGCCATGAACAGATACCCCAATAAAAAGCACTTACTGCAGAACAAACCAGTCAATGCTTTTGTTGGGGTTTCTGTTGTGACATGTAGGTAGATGTAGAGACTCGTTAAAAAGTGGTTGCTGTAATTCAATGCAGAATCAGACATCAACTTAATAGCACTTTCTGTGGCTTGATAAAAGAAGGGTGCTCAAGTTGAAGTAGAATTCAGCATGTTCTGGAAAGCTGAGAGCTATGGAAATGACCTATAACTAACAGAGTTAAGACTACCCCAAAGAGAAGCACTTATGAGCTATGGCCTCAAATAACGCTTTTCTTTGAATTAATCTTTCTATTGGCAAAAGAGGATAACACTGACTATCCGGTGATTTTTTGTTGCATAAGTCACGTCAAACTACACCAACAAGTAGCACTTACTGCATTATATAGACAAGTCAATGCTATTGTTAGGGTACCAATTGTGACAGGTTCGGTAGGGAAAAGGCCAGAGTTGGAGATCTCTCGTAAGGACTACTTACTGTTTTGGTAGAGAAAAGGTCACAGTCGTAGAGCTCTGGTAAAGACGACTTCCTGCTAACTCCATGATTTCCATCTTGTCTGGAGCCCATTCGTGTAGGTGGTAGTCCCCCAAGGAGTCTCTTTAAAGTGAGTTTCTACCCTGGGACGTGCTCATTTTAAATATTCGGGGACACTAACTGATAGCTGTGCAGTTCACGGCCAAGCCCCTTCCACACCTATTGTGAAATAACTATTTGTCTTCATGCTAATGTGAGTAGGCAGCTTATGACTGAGGTGCTTGAGCTTGATGAGGTGTCTTCCACATTGTCAGCTGATCGTTGATGTGAAAAAGTTGTGTGTGATTACATAGAGACAAAGAACACAACACATGAAAGCAGTTTATGTTTGCTTTCTTGATACTCGAGAGCAGAGTCTAGTGGTAAAACACAGTTATGTTAACCCTAAAGAGAAGCACTTATTCTTCCAGCATAAAATATATGCTTCCATTTAAGGTAACTTTAATGTGAAGCAAGGAGATAAACTATGTTTAGAACAGCTCCACAGAATGCTTGTTGAAGAATGGCCATTAACAGCTACCCTAATAAAAAGCACTTACTGCAGGCGAAACCAGTCAATGCTTTGGTTAGGGTTGCTGTTGTGACATGTAGAGACTCAATAAAAAGTAGGTGCTGTAATTCAATAGAGAATGTATTCATTCTGTATGAAAAAAGAGTGCATGATTAGCTAGAAACAGCACATAACACATAAAATAAGTTTATGTAGTCTTTCTTGGTACTCAAGAGCAGAGCCTAGTGGCAAAACACAGTTATGGCTACCCCAAAGAGAAGCACTTATTCTTCCAGCAAAAAAATGTATGCTTCCATTTAAGGTAACTTTAATGTGAAACTGGGAGAAAAACCATGTTCAGAAAAGCACCACAGAATGCTTGTTTTCAAATGGCCATGAACAGATACCCCAATAAAAAGCACTTACTGCAGAACAAACCAGTCAATGCTTTTGTTGGGGTTTCTGTTGTGACATGTAGGTAGATGTAGAGACTCGTTAAAAAGTGGTTGCTGTAATTCAATGCAGAATCAGACATCAACTTAATAGCACTTTCTGTGGCTTGACAAAAGAAGGGTGCTCAAGTTGAAGTAGAATTCAGCATGTTCTGGAAAGCTGAGAGCTATGGAAATGACCTATAACTAACAGAGTTAAGACTACCCCAAAGACAAGCACTTATGAGCTATGGCCTCAAATAACGCTTTTCTTTGAATTAATCTTTCTATTGGCAAAAGAGGATAACACTGACTATCCGGTGATTTTTTGTTGCATAAGTCACGTCAAACTACACCAACAAGTAGCACTTACTGCATTATATAGACAAGTCAATGCTATTGTTAGGGTACCAATTGTGACAGGTTCGGTAGGGAAAAGGCCAGAGTTGGAGATCTCTCGTAAGGACTACTTACTGTTTTGGTAGAGAAAAGGTCACAGTCGTAGAGCTCTGGTAAAGACGACTTCCTGCTAACTCCATGATTTCCATCTTGTCTGGAGCCCATTCGTGTAGGTGGTAGTCCCCCAAGGAGTCTCTTTAAAGTGAGTTTCTACCCTGGGACGTGCTCATTTTAAATATTCGGGGACACTAACTGATAGCTGTGCAGTTCACGGCCAAGCCCCTTCCACACCCATTGTGAAATAACTATTTGTCTTCATGCTAATGTGAGTAGGCAGCTTATGACTGAGGTGCTTGAGCTTGATGAGGTGTCTTCCACATTGTCAGCTGATCGTTGATGTGAAAAAGTTGTGTGTGATTACATAGAGACAAAGAACACAACACATGAAAGCAGTTTATGTTTGCTTTCTTGATACTCGAGAGCAGAGTCTAGTGGTAAAACACAGTTATGTTAACCCTAAAGAGAAGCACTTATTCTTCCAGCATAAAATATATGCTTCCATTTAAGGTAACTTTAATGTGAAGCAAGGAGATAAACCACAGAATGCTTGTTGAAGAATGGCCATTAACAGCTACCCTAATAAAAAGCACTTACTGCAGGCGAAACCAGTCAATGCTTTGGTTAGGGTTGCTGTTGTGACATGTAGAGACTCAATAAAAAGTAGGTGCTGTAATTCAATAGAGAATGTATTCATTCTGTATGAAAAAAGAGTGCATGATTAGCTAGAAACAGCACATAACACATAAAATAAGTTTATGTAGTCTTTCTTGGTACTCAAGAGCAGAGCCTAGTGGCAAAACACAGTTATGGCTACCCCAAAGAGAAGCACTTATTCTTCCAGCAAAAAAATGTATGCTTCCATTTAAGGTAACTTTAATGTGAAACTGGGAGAAAAACCATGTTCAGAAAAGCACCACAGAATGCTTGTTTTCAAATGGCCATGAACAGATACCCCAATAAAAAGCACTTACTGCAGAACAAACCAGTCAATGCTTTTGTTGGGGTTTCTGTTGTGACATGTAGGTAGATGTAGAGACTCGTTAAAAAGTGGTTGCTGTAATTCAATGCAGAATCAGACATCAACTTAATAGCACTTTCTGTGGCTTGATAAAAGAAGGGTGCTCAAGTTGAAGTAGAATTCAGCATGTTCTGGAAAGCTGAGAGCTATGGAAATGACCTATAACTAACAGAGTTAAGACTACCCCAAAGAGAAGCACTTATGAGCTATGGCCTCAAATAACGCTTTTCTTTGAATTAATCTTTCTATTGGCAAAAGAGGATAACACTGACTATCCGGTGATTTTTTGTTGCATAAGTCACGTCAAACTACACCAACAAGTAGCACTTACTGCATTATATAGACAAGTCAATGCTATTGTTAGGGTACCAATTGTGACAGGTTCGGTAGGGAAAAGGCCAGAGTTGGAGATCTCTCGTAAGGACTACTTACTGTTTTGGTAGAGAAAAGGTCACAGTCGTAGAGCTCTGGTAAAGACGACTTCCTGCTAACTCCATGATTTCCATCTTGTCTGGAGCCCATTCGTGTAGGTGGTAGTCCCCCAAGGAGTCTCTTTAAAGTGAGTTTCTACCCTGGGACGTGCTCATTTTAAATATTCGGGGACACTAACTGATAGCTGTGCAGTTCACGGCCAAGCCCCTTCCACACCTATTGTGAAATAACTATTTGTCTTCATGCTAATGTGAGTAGGCAGCTTATGACTGAGGTGCTTGAGCTTGATGAGGTGTCTTCCACATTGTCAGCTGATCGTTGATGTGAAAAAGTTGTGTGTGATTACATAGAGACAAAGAACACAACACATGAAAGCAGTTTATGTTTGCTTTCTTGATACTCGAGAGCAGAGTCTAGTGGTAAAACACAGTTATGTTAACCCTAAAGAGAAGCACTTATTCTTCCAGCATAAAATATATGCTTCCATTTAAGGTAACTTTAATGTGAAGCAAGGAGATAAACTATGTTTAGAACAGCTCCACAGAATGCTTGTTGAAGAATGGCCATTAACAGCTACCCTAATAAAAAGCACTTACTGCAGGCGAAACCAGTCAATGCTTTGGTTAGGGTTGCTGTTGTGACATGTAGAGACTCAATAAAAAGTAGGTGCTGTAATTCAATAGAGAATGTATTCATTCTGTATGAAAAAAGAGTGCATGATTAGCTAGAAACAGCACATAACACATAAAATAAGTTTATGTAGTCTTTCTTGGTACTCAAGAGCAGAGCCTAGTGGCAAAACACAGTTATGGCTACCCCAAAGAGAAGCACTTATTCTTCCAGCAAAAAAATGTATGCTTCCATTTAAGGTAACTTTAATGTGAAACTGGGAGAAAAACCATGTTCAGAAAAGCACCACAGAATGCTTGTTTTCAAATGGCCATGAACAGATACCCCAATAAAAAGCACTTACTGCAGAACAAACCAGTCAATGCTTTTGTTGGGGTTTCTGTTGTGACATGTAGGTAGATGTAGAGACTCGTTAAAAAGTGGTTGCTGTAATTCAATGCAGAATCAGACATCAACTTAATAGCACTTTCTGTGGCTTGACAAAAGAAGGGTGCTCAAGTTGAAGTAGAATTCAGCATGTTCTGGAAAGCTGAGAGCTATGGAAATGACCTATAACTAACAGAGTTAAGACTACCCCAAAGACAAGCACTTATGAGCTATGGCCTCAAATAACGCTTTTCTTTGAATTAATCTTTCTATTGGCAAAAGAGGATAACACTGACTATCCGGTGATTTTTTGTTGCATAAGTCACGTCAAACTACACCAACAAGTAGCACTTACTGCATTATATAGACAAGTCAATGCTATTGTTAGGGTACCAATTGTGACAGGTTCGGTAGGGAAAAGGCCAGAGTTGGAGATCTCTCGTAAGGACTACTTACTGTTTTGGTAGAGAAAAGGTCACAGTCGTAGAGCTCTGGTAAAGACGACTTCCTGCTAACTCCATGATTTCCATCTTGTCTGGAGCCCATTCGTGTAGGTGGTAGTCCCCCAAGGAGTCTCTTTAAAGTGAGTTTCTACCCTGGGACGTGCTCATTTTAAATATTCGGGGACACTAACTGATAGCTGTGCAGTTCACGGCCAAGCCCCTTCCACACCCATTGTGAAATAACTATTTGTCTTCATGCTAATGTGAGTAGGCAGCTTATGACTGAGGTGCTTGAGCTTGATGAGGTGTCTTCCACATTGTCAGCTGATCGTTGATGTGAAAAAGTTGTGTGTGATTACATAGAGACAAAGAACACAACACATGAAAGCAGTTTATGTTTGCTTTCTTGATACTCGAGAGCAGAGTCTAGTGGTAAAACACAGTTATGTTAACCCTAAAGAGAAGCACTTATTCTTCCAGCATAAAATATATGCTTCCATTTAAGGTAACTTTAATGTGAAGCAAGGAGATAAACCACAGAATGCTTGTTGAAGAATGGCCATTAACAGCTACCCTAATAAAAAGCACTTACTGCAGGCGAAACCAGTCAATGCTTTGGTTAGGGTTGCTGTTGTGACATGTAGAGACTCAATAAAAAGTAGGTGCTGTAATTCAATAGAGAATGTATTCATTCTGTATGAAAAAAGAGTGCATGATTAGCTAGAAACAGCACATAACACATAAAATAAGTTTATGTAGTCTTTCTTGGTACTCAAGAGCAGAGCCTAGTGGCAAAACACAGTTATGGCTACCCCAAAGAGAAGCACTTATTCTTCCAGCAAAAAAATGTATGCTTCCATTTAAGGTAACTTTAATGTGAAACTGGGAGAAAAACCATGTTCAGAAAAGCACCACAGAATGCTTGTTTTCAAATGGCCATGAACAGATACCCCAATAAAAAGCACTTACTGCAGAACAAACCAGTCAATGCTTTTGTTGGGGTTTCTGTTGTGACATGTAGGTAGATGTAGAGACTCGTTAAAAAGTGGTTGCTGTAATTCAATGCAGAATCAGACATCAACTTAATAGCACTTTCTGTGGCTTGATAAAAGAAGGGTGCTCAAGTTGAAGTAGAATTCAGCATGTTCTGGAAAGCTGAGAGCTATGGAAATGACCTATAACTAACAGAGTTAAGACTACCCCAAAGAGAAGCACTTATGAGCTATGGCCTCAAATAACGCTTTTCTTTGAATTAATCTTTCTATTGGCAAAAGAGGATAACACTGACTATCCGGTGATTTTTTGTTGCATAAGTCACGTCAAACTACACCAACAAGTAGCACTTACTGCATTATATAGACAAGTCAATGCTATTGTTAGGGTACCAATTGTGACAGGTTCGGTAGGGAAAAGGCCAGAGTTGGAGATCTCTCGTAAGGACTACTTACTGTTTTGGTAGAGAAAAGGTCACAGTCGTAGAGCTCTGGTAAAGACGACTTCCTGCTAACTCCATGATTTCCATCTTGTCTGGAGCCCATTCGTGTAGGTGGTAGTCCCCCAAGGAGTCTCTTTAAAGTGAGTTTCTACCCTGGGACGTGCTCATTTTAAATATTCGGGGACACTAACTGATAGCTGTGCAGTTCACGGCCAAGCCCCTTCCACACCTATTGTGAAATAACTATTTGTCTTCATGCTAATGTGAGTAGGCAGCTTATGACTGAGGTGCTTGAGCTTGATGAGGTGTCTTCCACATTGTCAGCTGATCGTTGATGTGAAAAAGTTGTGTGTGATTACATAGAGACAAAGAACACAACACATGAAAGCAGTTTATGTTTGCTTTCTTGATACTCGAGAGCAGAGTCTAGTGGTAAAACACAGTTATGTTAACCCTAAAGAGAAGCACTTATTCTTCCAGCATAAAATATATGCTTCCATTTAAGGTAACTTTAATGTGAAGCAAGGAGATAAACTATGTTTAGAACAGCTCCACAGAATGCTTGTTGAAGAATGGCCATTAACAGCTACCCTAATAAAAAGCACTTACTGCAGGCGAAACCAGTCAATGCTTTGGTTAGGGTTGCTGTTGTGACATGTAGAGACTCAATAAAAAGTAGGTGCTGTAATTCAATGGAGAATGTATTCATTCTGTATGAAAAAAGAGTGCATGATTAGCTAGAAACAGCACATAACACATAAAATAAGTTTATGTAGTCTTTCTTGGTACTCAAGAGCAGAGCCTAGTGGCAAAACACAGTTATGGCTACCCCAAAGAGAAGCACTTATTCTTCCAGCAAGAAAATGTATGCTTCCATTTAAGGTAACTTTAATGTGAAACTGGGAAAAAAACCATGTTCAGAAAAGCACCACAGAATGCTTGTTTTCAAATGACCATGAACAAATACCCCAATAAAAAGCACTTACTGCAGACCAAACCAGTCAATGCTTTTGTTGGGGTTTCTGTTGTGACATGTAGGTAGATGTAGAGACTCGTTAAAAAGTTGTTGCTGTAATTCAATGCAAAATCAGACCTCAACTTAATAGCACTTTCTGTGGCTTGATAAAAGAAGGGTGCTCAAGTTGAAGTAGAATTCAGCATGTTTTGGAAAGCTGAGAGCTATGGAAATGACCTATAACTAACAGATTTAAGACTACCCCAAAGAGAAGCACTTATGAGCTATGGCCTCAAATAATGCTTTTCTTTGAATTAGTCTTTCTATTGGCAAAAGAGGATAACACTGACTATCCGGTGATTTTTTGTTGCATAAGTCACGTCAAACTACACCAACAAGTAGCACTTACTGCATTATATAGACAAGTCAATGCTATTGTTAGGGTACCAATTGTGACAGGTTCGGTAGGGAAAAGGCCAGAGTTGGAGATCTCTGGTAAGGACTACTTACTGTTTTGGTAGAGAAAAGGCCACAGTCGTAGAGATCTGGTAAAGACGACTTCCTGCTAACTCCATGATTTCCATCTTGTCTGGAGCCTATTCATGTAGGTGGTAGTCCTCCAAGGAGTCTCATTAAAGTGAGCTTCTACCCTGGGATGTGCTCATTTTAAATATTCAGGGACACTAACTGATAGCTGTGCAGTTCACGGCCAAGCCCCTTCCACACCTATTGTGAAATAACTATTTGTCTTCATGCTAATGTGAGTAGGCAGCTTATGACTGAGGTGCTTGAGCTTGATGAGGCGTCTTCCACATTGTCAGCTGATCGTTGATGTGAAAAAGTTGTGTTCTTTGTCTCTATGTAATCACACACAACACATGAAAGCAGTTTATGTTTGCTTTCTTGATACTCGAGAGCAGAGTCTAGTGGTAAAACACAGTTATGTTAACCCTAAAGAGAAGCACTTATTCTTCCAGCATAAAATATATGCTTCCATTTAAGGTAACTTTAATGTGAAGCAAGGAGATAAACTATGTTTAGAACAGCTCCACAGAATGCTTGTTGAAGAATGGCCATTAACAGCTACCCTAATAAAAAGCACTTACTGCAGGCGAAACCAGTCAATGCTTTGGTTAGGGTTGCTGTTGTGACATGTAGAGACTCAATAAAAAGTAGGTGCTGTAATTCAATAGAGAATGTATTCATTCTGTATGAAAAAAGAGTGCATGATTAGCTAGAAACAGCACATAACACATAAAATAAGTTTATGTAGTCTTTCTTGGTACTCAAGAGCAGAGCCTAGTGGCAAAACACAGTTATGGCTACCCCAAAGAGAAGCACTTATTCTTCCAGCAAAAAAATGTATGCTTCCATTTAAGGTAACTTTAATGTGAAACTGGGAGAAAAACCATGTTCAGAAAAGCACCACAGAATGCTTGTTTTCAAATGGCCATGAACAGATACCCCAATAAAAAGCACTTACTGCAGAACAAACCAGTCAATGCTTTTGTTGGGGTTTCTGTTGTGACATGTAGGTAGATGTAGAGACTCGTTAAAAAGTTGTTGCTGTAATTCAATGCAAAATCAGACCTCAACTTAATAGCACTTTCTGTGGCTTGATAAAAGAAGGGTGCTCAAGTTGAAGTAGAATTCAGCATGTTTTGGAAAGCTGAGAGCTATGGAAATGACCTATAACTAACAGATTTAAGACTACCCCAAAGAGAAGCACTTATGAGCTATGGCCTCAAATAATGCTTTTCTTTGAATTAGTCTTTCTATTGGCAAAAGAGGATAACACTGACTATCCGGTGATTTTTTGTTGCATAAGTCACGTCAAACTACACCAACAAGTAGCACTTACTGCATTATATAGACAAGTCAATGCTATTGTTAGGGTACCAATTGTGACAGGTTCGGTAGGGAAAAGGCCAGAGTTGGAGATCTCTGGTAAGGACTACTTACTGTTTTGGTAGAGAAAAGGCCACAGTCGTAGAGATCTGGTAAAGACGACTTCCTGCTAACTCCATGATTTCCATCTTGTCTGGAGCCTATTCATGTAGGTGGTAGTCCTCCAAGGAGTCTCATTAAAGTGAGCTTCTACCCTGGGATGTGCTCATTTTAAATATTCAGGGACACTAACTGATAGCTGTGCAGTTCACGGCCAAGCCCCTTCCACACCTATTGTGAAATAACTATTTGTCTTCATGCTAATGTGAGTAGGCAGCTTATGACTGAGGTGCTTGAGCTTGATGAGGCGTCTTCCACATTGTCAGCTGATCGTTGATGTGAAAAAGTTGTGTTCTTTGTCTCTATGTAATCACACACAACACATGAAAGCAGTTTATGTTTGCTTTCTTGATACTCGAGAGCAGAGTCTAGTGGTAAAACACAGTTATGTTAACCCTAAAGAGAAGCACTTATTCTTCCAGCATAAAATATATGCTTCCATTTAAGGTAACTTTAATGTGAAGCAAGGAGATAAACTATGTTTAGAACAGCTCCACAGAATGCTTGTTGAAGAATGGCCATTAACAGCTACCCTAATAAAAAGCACTTACTGCAGGCGAAACCAGTCAATGCTTTGGTTAGGGTTGCTGTTGTGACATGTAGAGACTCAATAAAAAGTAGGTGCTGTAATTCAATGGAGAATCTATTCATTCTGTATGAAAAAAGACTGCATGATTAGCTAGAAACAGCACATAACACATAAAATAAGTTTATGTAGTCTTTCTTGGTACTCAAGAGCAGAGCCTAGTGGCAAAACACAGTTATGGCTACCCCAAAGAGAAGCACTTATTCTTCCAGCAAAAAAATGTATGCTTCCATTTAAGGTAACTTTAATGTGAAACTGGGAGAAAAACCATGTTCAGAAAAGCACCACAGAATGCTTGTTTTCAAATGGCCATGAACAGATACCCCAATAAAAAGCACTTACTGCAGACCAAACCAGTCAATGCTTTTGTTGGGGTTTCTGTTGTGACATGTAGGTAGATGTAGAGACTCGTTAAAAAGTGGTTGCTGTAATTCAATGCAGAATCAGACATCAACTTAATAGCACTTTCTTTGGCTTGATAAAAGAAGGGTGCTCAAGTTGAAGTAGAATTCAGCATGTTCTGGAAAGCTGAGAGCTATGGAAATGACCTATAACTAACAGAGTTAAGACTACCCCAAAGAGAAGCACTTATGAGCTATGGCCTCAAATAACGCTTTTCTTTGAATTAATCTTTCTATTGGCAAAAGAGGATAACACTGACTATCCGGTGATTTTTTGTTGCATAAGTCACGTCAAACTACACCAACAAGTAGCACTTACTGCATTATATAGACAAGTCAATGCTATTGTTAGGGTACCAATTGTGACAGGTTCGGTAGGGAAAAGGCCAGAGTTGGAGATCTCTCGTAAGGACTACTTACTGTTTTGGTAGAGAAAAGGCCACAGTCGTAGAGATCTGGTAAAGACGACTTCCTGCTAACTCCATGATTTCCATCTTGTCTGGAGCCTATTCATGCAGGTGGTAGTCCTCCAATGAGTCTCATTAAAGTGAGCTTCTACCCTGGGATGTGCTCATTTTAAATATTCAGGGACACTAACTGATAGCTGTGCAGTTCACGGCCAAGCCCCTTCCACACCTATTGTGAAATAACTATTTGTCTTCATGCTAATGTGAGTAGGCAGCTTATGACTGAGGTGCTTGAGCTTGATGAGGTGTCTTCCACATTGTCAGCTGATCGTTGATGTGAAAAAGTTGTGTGTGATTACATAGAGACAAAGAACACAACACATGAAAGCAGTTTATGTTTGCTTTCTTGATACTCGAGAGCAGAGTCTAGTGGTAAAACACAGTTATGTTAACCCTAAAGAGAAGCACTTATTCTTCCAGCATAAAATATATGCTTCCATTTAAGGTAACTTTAATGTGAAGCAAGGAGATAAACTATGTTTAGAACAGCTCCACAGAATGCTTGTTGAAGAATGGCCATTAACAGCTACCCTAAAAAAAAGCACTTACTGCAGGCGAAACCAGTCAATGCTTTGGTTAGGGTTGCTGTTGTGACATGTAGAGACTCAATAAAAAGTAGTTGCTGTAATTCAATAGAGAATCTATTCATTCTGTATGAAAAAAAGAGTGCATGATTAGCTAGAAACAGCACATAACACATAAAATAAGTTTATGTAGTCTTTCTTGGTACTCAAGAGCAGAGCCTAGTGGCAAAACACAGTTATGGCTACCCCAAAGAGAAGCACTTATTCTTCCAGCAAAAAAATGTATGCTTCCATTTAAGGTAACTTTAATGTGAAACTGGGAGAAAAACCATGTTCAGAAAAGCACCACAGAATGCTTGTTTTCAAATGGCCATGAACAAATGCCCCAATAAAAAGCACTTACTGCAGACCAAACCAGTCAATGCTTTTGTTGGGGTTTCTGTTGTGACATGTAGGTAGATGTAGAGACTCGTTAAAAAGTTGTTGCTGTAATTCAATGCAGAATCAGACATCAACTTAATAGCACTTTCTGTGGCTTGATAAAAGAAGGGTGCTCAAGTTGAAGTAGAATTCAGCATGTTCTGGAAAGCTGAGAGCTATGGAAATGACCTATAACTAACAGAGTTAAGACTACCCCAAAGAGAAGCACTTATGAGCTATGGCCTCAAATAACGCTTTTCTTTGAATTAATCTTTCTATTGGCAAAAGAGGATAACACTGACTATCCGGTGATTTTTTGTTGCATAAGTCACGTCAAACTACACCAACAAGTAGCACTTACTGCATTATATAGACAAGTCAATGCTATTGTTAGGGTACCAATTGTGACAGGTTCGGTAGGGAAAAGGCCAGAGTTGGAGATCTCTCGTAAGGACTACTTACTGTTTTGGTAGAGAAAAGGTCACAGTCGTAGAGCTCTGGTAAAGACGACTTCCTGCTAACTCCATGATTTCCATCTTGTCTGGAGCCCATTCGTGTAGGTGGTAGTCCCCCAAGGAGTCTCTTTAAAGTGAGTTTCTACCCTGGGACGTGCTCATTTTAAATATTCGGGGACACTAACTGATAGCTGTGCAGTTCACGGCCAAGCCCCTTCCACACCTATTGTGAAATAACTATTTGTCTTCATGCTAATGTGAGTAGGCAGCTTATGACTGAGGTGCTTGAGCTTGATGAGGTGTCTTCCACATTGTCAGCTGATCGTTGATGTGAAAAAGTTGTGTGTGATTACATAGAGACAAAGAACACAACACATGAAAGCAGTTTATGTTTGCTTTCTTGATACTCGAGAGCAGAGTCTAGTGGTAAAACACAGTTATGTTAACCCTAAAGAGAAGCACTTATTCTTCCAGCATAAAATATATGCTTCCATTTAAGGTAACTTTAATGTGAAGCAAGGAGATAAACTATGTTTAGAACAGCTCCACAGAATGCTTGTTGAAGAATGGCCATTAACAGCTACCCTAATAAAAAGCACTTACTGCAGGCGAAACCAGTCAATGCTTTGGTTAGGGTTGCTGTTGTGACATGTAGAGACTCAATAAAAAGTAGGTGCTGTAATTCAATAGAGAATGTATTAATTCTGTATGAAAAAAGAGTGCATGATTAGCTAGAAACAGCACATAACACATAAAATAAGTTTATGTAGTCTTTCTTGGTACTCAAGAGCAGAGCCTAGTGGCAAAACACAGTTATGGCTACCCCAAAGAGAAGCACTTATTCTTCCAGCAAAAAAATGTATGCTTCCATTTAAGGTAACTTTAATGTGAAACTGGGAGAAAAACCATGTTCAGAAAAGCACCACAGAATGCTTGTTTTCAAATGGCCATGAACAAATGCCCCAATAAAAAGCACTTACTGCAGACCAAACCAGTCAATGCTTTTGTTGGGGTTTCTGTTGTGACATGTAGGTAGATGTAGAGACTCGTTAAAAAGTTGTTGCTGTAATTCAATGCAGAATCAGACATCAACTTAATAGCACTTTCTGTGGCTTGATAAAAGAAGGGTGCTCAAGTTGAAGTAGAATTCAACATGTTCTGGAAAGCTGAGAGCTATGGAAATGACCTATAACTAACAGAGTTAAGACTACCCCAAAGAGAAGCACTTATGAGCTATGGCCTCAAATAACGCTTTTCTTTGAATTAATCTTTCTATTGGCAAAAGAGGATAACACTGACTATCCGGTGATTTTTTGTTGCATAAGTCACGTCAAACTACACCAACAAGTAGCACTTACTGCATTATATAGACAAGTCAATGCTATTGTTAGGGTACCAATTGTGACAGGTTCGGTAGGGATAAGGCCAGAGTTGGAGATCTCTCGTAAGGACTACTTACTGTTTTGGTAGAGAAAAGGTCACAGTCGTAGAGCTCTGGTAAAGACGACTTCCTGCTAACTCCATGATTTCCATCTTGTCTGGAGCCCATTCGTGTAGGTGGTAGTCCCCCAAGGAGTCTCTTTAAAGTGAGTTTCTACCCTGGGACGTGCTCATTTTAAATATTCGGGGACACTAACTGATAGCTGTGCAGTTCACGACCAAGCCCCTTCCACACCTATTGTGAAATAACTATTTGTCTTCATGCTAATGTGAGTAGGCAGCTTATGACTGAGGTGCTTGAGCTTGATGAGGTGTCTTCCACATTGTCAGCTGATCGTTGATGTGAAAAAGTTGTTTGTGATTACATAGAGACAAAGAACACAACACATGAAAGCAGTTTATGTTTGCTTTCTTGATACTCGAGAGCAGAGTCTAGTGGTAAAACACAGTTATGTTAACCCTAAAGAGAAGCACTTATTCTTCCAGCATAAAATATATGCTTCCATTTAAGGTAACTTTAATGTGAAGCAAGGAGATAAACTATGTTTAAAACAGCTCCACAGAATGCTTGTTGAAGAATGGCCATTAACAGCTACCCTAATAAAAAGCACTTACTGCAGGCGAAACCAGTCAATGCTTTGGTTAGGGTTGCTGTTGTGACATGTAGAGACTCAATAAAAAGTAGGCGCTGTAATTCAATAGAGAATGTATTCATTCTGTATGAAAAAAGAGTGCATGATTAGCTAGAAACAGCACATAACACATAAAATAAGTTTATGTAGTCTTTCTTGGTACTCAAGAGCAGAGCCTAGTGGCAAAACACAGTTATGGCTACCCCAAAGAGAAGCACTTATTCTTCCAGCAAAAAAATGTATGCTTCCATTTAAGGTAACTTTAATGTGAAACTGGGAGAAAAACCATGTTCAGAAAAGCACCACAGAATGCTTGTTTTCAAATGGCCATGAACAGATACCCCAATAAAAAGCACTTACTGCAGAACAAACCAGTCAATGCTTTTGTTGGGGTTTCTGTTGTGACATGTAGGTAGATGTAGAGACTCGTTAAAAAGTGGTTGCTGTAATTCAATGCAGAATCAGACATCAACTTAATAGCACTTTCTGTGGCTTGACAAAAGAAGGGTGCTCAAGTTGAAGTAGAATTCAGCATGTTCTGGAAAGCTGAGAGCTATGGAAATGACCTATAACTAACAGAGTTAAGACTACCCCAAAGAGAAGCACTTATGAGCTATGGCCTCAAATAACGCTTTTCTTTGAATTAATCTTTCTATTGGCAAAAGAGGATAACACTGACTATCCGGTGATTTTTTGTTGCATAAGTCACGTCAAACTACACCAACAAGTAGCACTTACTGCATTATATAGACAAGTCAATGCTATTGTTAGGGTACCAATTGTGACAGGTTCGGTAGGGAAAAGGCCAGAGTTGGAGATCTCTGGTAAGGACTACTTACTGTTTTGGTAGAGAAAAGGCCACAGTCGTAGAGCTCTGGTAAAGACGACTTCCTGCTAACTCCATGATTTCCATCTTGTCTGGAGCCTATTCATGTAGGTGGTAGTCCTCCAAGGAGTCTCATTAAAGTGAGCTTCTACCCTGGGATGTGCTCATTTTAAATATTCAGGGACACTAACTGATAGCTGTGCAGTTCACGGCCAAGCCCCTTCCACACCTATTGTGAAATAACTATTTGTCTTCATGCTAATGTGAGTAGGCAGCTTATGACTGAGGTGCTTGAGCTTGATGAGGCGTCTTCCACATTGTCAGCTGATCTTTGATGTGAAAAAGTTGTGTGTGATTACATAGAGACAAAGAACACAACACATGAAAGCAGTTTATGTTTGCTTTCTTGATACTCAAGAGCAGAGTCTAGTGGTAAAACACAGTTATGTTAACCCTAAAGAGAAGCACTTATTCTTCCAGCATAAAATATATGCTTCCATTTAAGGTAACTTTAATGTGAAGCAAGGAGATAAACTATGTTTAGAACAGCTCCACAGAATGCTTGTTGAAGAATGGCCATTAACAGCTACCCTAATAAAAAGCACTTACTGCAGGCGAAACCAGTCAATGCTTTGGTTAGGGTTGCTGTTGTGACATGTAGAGACTCAATAAAAAGTAGGTGCTGTAATTCAATGGAGAATCTATTCATTCTGTATGAAAAAAGACTGCATGATTAGCTAGAAACAGCACATAACACATAAAATAAGTTTATGTAGTCTTTCTTGGTACTCAAGAGCAGAGCCTAGTGGCAAAACACAGTTATGGCTACCCCAAAGAGAAGCACTTATTCTTCCAGCAAAAAAATGTATGCTTCCATTTAAGGTAACTTTAATGTGAAACTGGGAGAAAAACCATGTTCAGAAAAGCACCACAGAATGCTTGTTTTCAAATGGCCATGAACAGATACCCCAATAAAAAGCACTTACTGCAGACCAAACCAGTCAATGCTTTTGTTGGGGTTTCTGTTGTGACATGTAGGTAGATGTAGAGACTCGTTAAAAAGTGGTTGCTGTAATTCAATGCAGAATCAGACATCAACTTAATAGCACTTTCTTTGGCTTGATAAAAGAAGGGTGCTCAAGTTGAAGTAGAATTCAGCATGTTCTGGAAAGCTGAGAGCTATGGAAATGACCTATAACTAACAGAGTTAAGACTACCCCAAAGAGAAGCACTTATGAGCTATGGCCTCAAATAACGCTTTTCTTTGAATTAATCTTTCTATTGGCAAAAGAGGATAACACTGACTATCCGGTGATTTTTTGTTGCATAAGTCACGTCAAACTACACCAACAAGTAGCACTTACTGCATTATATAGACAAGTCAATGCTATTGTTAGGGTACCAATTGTGACAGGTTCGGTAGGGAAAAGGCCAGAGTTGGAGATCTCTCGTAAGGACTACTTACTGTTTTGGTAGAGAAAAGGCCACAGTCGTAGAGATCTGGTAAAGACGACTTCCTGCTAACTCCATGATTTCCATCTTGTCTGGAGCCTATTCATGCAGGTGGTAGTCCTCCAATGAGTCTCATTAAAGTGAGCTTCTACCCTGGGATGTGCTCATTTTAAATATTCAGGGACACTAACTGATAGCTGTGCAGTTCACGGCCAAGCCCCTTCCACACCTATTGTGAAATAACTATTTGTCTTCATGCTAATGTGAGTAGGCAGCTTATGACTGAGGTGCTTGAGCTTGATGAGGTGTCTTCCACATTGTCAGCTGATCGTTGATGTGAAAAAGTTGTGTGTGATTACATAGAGACAAAGAACACAACACATGAAAGCAGTTTATGTTTGCTTTCTTGATACTCGAGAGCAGAGTCTAGTGGTAAAACACAGTTATGTTAACCCTAAAGAGAAGCACTTATTCTTCCAGCATAAAATATATGCTTCCATTTAAGGTAACTTTAATGTGAAGCAAGGAGATAAACTATGTTTAGAACAGCTCCACAGAATGCTTGTTGAAGAATGGCCATTAACAGCTACCCTAAAAAAAAGCACTTACTGCAGGCGAAACCAGTCAATGCTTTGGTTAGGGTTGCTGTTGTGACATGTAGAGACTCAATAAAAAGTAGTTGCTGTAATTCAATAGAGAATCTATTCATTCTGTATGAAAAAAAGAGTGCATGATTAGCTAGAAACAGCACATAACACATAAAATAAGTTTATGTAGTCTTTCTTGGTACTCAAGAGCAGAGCCTAGTGGCAAAACACAGTTATGGCTACCCCAAAGAGAAGCACTTATTCTTCCAGCAAAAAAATGTATGCTTCCATTTAAGGTAACTTTAATGTGAAACTGGGAGAAAAACCATGTTCAGAAAAGCACCACAGAATGCTTGTTTTCAAATGGCCATGAACAAATGCCCCAATAAAAAGCACTTACTGCAGACCAAACCAGTCAATGCTTTTGTTGGGGTTTCTGTTGTGACATGTAGGTAGATGTAGAGACTCGTTAAAAAGTTGTTGCTGTAATTCAATGCAGAATCAGACATCAACTTAATAGCACTTTCTGTGGCTTGATAAAAGAAGGGTGCTCAAGTTGAAGTAGAATTCAGCATGTTCTGGAAAGCTGAGAGCTATGGAAATGACCTATAACTAACAGAGTTAAGACTACCCCAAAGAGAAGCACTTATGAGCTATGGCCTCAAATAACGCTTTTCTTTGAATTAATCTTTCTATTGGCAAAAGAGGATAACACTGACTATCCGGTGATTTTTTGTTGCATAAGTCACGTCAAACTACACCAACAAGTAGCACTTACTGCATTATATAGACAAGTCAATGCTATTGTTAGGGTACCAATTGTGACAGGTTCGGTAGGGAAAAGGCCAGAGTTGGAGATCTCTCGTAAGGACTACTTACTGTTTTGGTAGAGAAAAGGTCACAGTCGTAGAGCTCTGGTAAAGACGACTTCCTGCTAACTCCATGATTTCCATCTTGTCTGGAGCCCATTCGTGTAGGTGGTAGTCCCCCAAGGAGTCTCTTTAAAGTGAGTTTCTACCCTGGGACGTGCTCATTTTAAATATTCGGGGACACTAACTGATAGCTGTGCAGTTCACGGCCAAGCCCCTTCCACACCTATTGTGAAATAACTATTTGTCTTCATGCTAATGTGAGTAGGCAGCTTATGACTGAGGTGCTTGAGCTTGATGAGGTGTCTTCCACATTGTCAGCTGATCGTTGATGTGAAAAAGTTGTGTGTGATTACATAGAGACAAAGAACACAACACATGAAAGCAGTTTATGTTTGCTTTCTTGATACTCGAGAGCAGAGTCTAGTGGTAAAACACAGTTATGTTAACCCTAAAGAGAAGCACTTATTCTTCCAGCATAAAATATATGCTTCCATTTAAGGTAACTTTAATGTGAAGCAAGGAGATAAACTATGTTTAGAACAGCTCCACAGAATGCTTGTTGAAGAATGGCCATTAACAGCTACCCTAATAAAAAGCACTTACTGCAGGCGAAACCAGTCAATGCTTTGGTTAGGGTTGCTGTTGTGACATGTAGAGACTCAATAAAAAGTAGGTGCTGTAATTCAATAGAGAATGTATTAATTCTGTATGAAAAAAGAGTGCATGATTAGCTAGAAACAGCACATAACACATAAAATAAGTTTATGTAGTCTTTCTTGGTACTCAAGAGCAGAGCCTAGTGGCAAAACACAGTTATGGCTACCCCAAAGAGAAGCACTTATTCTTCCAGCAAAAAAATGTATGCTTCCATTTAAGGTAACTTTAATGTGAAACTGGGAGAAAAACCATGTTCAGAAAAGCACCACAGAATGCTTGTTTTCAAATGGCCATGAACAAATGCCCCAATAAAAAGCACTTACTGCAGACCAAACCAGTCAATGCTTTTGTTGGGGTTTCTGTTGTGACATGTAGGTAGATGTAGAGACTCGTTAAAAAGTTGTTGCTGTAATTCAATGCAGAATCAGACATCAACTTAATAGCACTTTCTGTGGCTTGATAAAAGAAGGGTGCTCAAGTTGAAGTAGAATTCAACATGTTCTGGAAAGCTGAGAGCTATGGAAATGACCTATAACTAACAGAGTTAAGACTACCCCAAAGAGAAGCACTTATGAGCTATGGCCTCAAATAACGCTTTTCTTTGAATTAATCTTTCTATTGGCAAAAGAGGATAACACTGACTATCCGGTGATTTTTTGTTGCATAAGTCACGTCAAACTACACCAACAAGTAGCACTTACTGCATTATATAGACAAGTCAATGCTATTGTTAGGGTACCAATTGTGACAGGTTCGGTAGGGATAAGGCCAGAGTTGGAGATCTCTCGTAAGGACTACTTACTGTTTTGGTAGAGAAAAGGTCACAGTCGTAGAGCTCTGGTAAAGACGACTTCCTGCTAACTCCATGATTTCCATCTTGTCTGGAGCCCATTCGTGTAGGTGGTAGTCCCCCAAGGAGTCTCTTTAAAGTGAGTTTCTACCCTGGGACGTGCTCATTTTAAATATTCGGGGACACTAACTGATAGCTGTGCAGTTCACGACCAAGCCCCTTCCACACCTATTGTGAAATAACTATTTGTCTTCATGCTAATGTGAGTAGGCAGCTTATGACTGAGGTGCTTGAGCTTGATGAGGTGTCTTCCACATTGTCAGCTGATCGTTGATGTGAAAAAGTTGTGTGTGATTACATAGAGACAAAGAACACAACACATGAAAGCAGTTTATGTTTGCTTTCTTGATACTCGAGAGCAGAGTCTAGTGGTAAAACACAGTTATGTTAACCCTAAAGAGAAGCACTTATTCTTCCAGCATAAAATATATGCTTCCATTTAAGGTAACTTTAATGTGAAGCAAGGAGATAAACTATGTTTAGAACAGCTCCACAGAATGCTTGTTGAAGAATGGCCATTAACAGCTACCCTAATAAAAAGCACTTACTGCAGGCGAAACCAGTCAATGCTTTGGTTAGGGTTGCTGTTGTGACATGTAGAGACTCAATAAAAAGTAGGTGCTGTAATTCAATAGAGAATGTATTAATTCTGTATGAAAAAAGAGTGCATGATTAGCTAGAAACAGCACATAACACATAAAATAAGTTTATGTAGTCTTTCTTGGTACTCAAGAGCAGAGCCTAGTGGCAAAACACAGTTATGGCTACCCCAAAGAGAAGCACTTATTCTTCCAGCAAAAAAATGTATGCTTCCATTTAAGGTAACTTTAATGTGAAACTGGGAGAAAAACCATGTTCAGAAAAGCACCACAGAATGCTTGTTTTCAAATGGCCATGAACAGATACCCCAATAAAAAGCACTTACTGCAGAACAAACCAGTCAATGCTTTTGTTGGGGTTTCTGTTGTGACATGTAGGTAGATGTAGAGACTCGTTAAAAAGTGGTTGCTGTAATTCAATGCAGAATCAGACATCAACTTAATAGCACTTTCTGTGGCTTGATAAAAGAAGGGTGCTCAAGTTGAAGTAGAATTCAGCATGTTCTGGAAAGCTGAGAGCTATGGAAATGACCTATAACTAACAGAGTTAAGACTACCCCAAAGAGAAGCACTTATGAGCTATGGCCTCAAATAACGCTTTTCTTTGAATTAATCTTTCTATTGGCAAAAGAGGATAACACTGACTATCCGGTGATTTTTTGTTGCATAAGTCACGTCAAACTACACCAACAAGTAGCACTTACTGCATTATATAGACAAGTCAATGCTATTGTTAGGGTACCAATTGTGACAGGTTCGGTAGGGAAAAGGCCAGAGTTGGAGATCTCTCGTAAGGACTACTTACTGTTTTGGTAGAGAAAAGGTCACAGTCGTAGAGCTCTGGTAAAGACGACTTCCTGCTAACTCCATGATTTCCATCTTGTCTGGAGCCCATTCGTGTAGGTGGTAGTCCCCCAAGGAGTCTCTTTAAAGTGAGTTTCTACCCTGGGACGTGCTCATTTTAAATATTCGGGGACACTAACTGATAGCTGTGCAGTTCACGGCCAAGCCCCTTCCACACCTATTGTGAAATAACTATTTGTCTTCATGCTAATGTGAGTAGGCAGCTTATGACTGAGGTGCTTGAGCTTGATGAGGTGTCTTCCACATTGTCAGCTGATCGTTGATGTGAAAAAGTTGTGTGTGATTACATAGAGACAAAGAACACAACACATGAAAGCAGTTTATGTTTGCTTTCTTGATACTCGAGAGCAGAGTCTAGTGGTAAAACACAGTTATGTTAACCCTAAAGAGAAGCACTTATTCTTCCAGCATAAAATATATGCTTCCATTTAAGGTAACTTTAATGTGAAGCAAGGAGATAAACTATGTTTAGAACAGCTCCACAGAATGCTTGTTGAAGAATGGCCATTAACAGCTACCCTAATAAAAAGCACTTACTGCAGGCGAAACCAGTCAATGCTTTGGTTAGGGTTGCTGTTGTGACATGTAGAGACTCAATAAAAAGTAGGTGCTGTAATTCAATAGAGAATGTATTAATTCTGTATGAAAAAAGAGTGCATGATTAGCTAGAAACAGCACATAACACATAAAATAAGTTTATGTAGTCTTTCTTGGTACTCAAGAGCAGAGCCTAGTGGCAAAACACAGTTATGGCTACCCCAAAGAGAAGCACTTATTCTTCCAGCAAAAAAATGTATGCTTCCATTTAAGGTAACTTTAATGTGAAACTGGGAGAAAAACCATGTTCAGAAAAGCACCACAGAATGCTTGTTTTCAAATGGCCATGAACAAATGCCCCAATAAAAAGCACTTACTGCAGACCAAACCAGTCAATGCTTTTGTTGGGGTTTCTGTTGTGACATGTAGGTAGATGTAGAGACTCGTTAAAAAGTTGTTGCTGTAATTCAATGCAGAATCAGACATCAACTTAATAGCACTTTCTGTGGCTTGATAAAAGAAGGGTGCTCAAGTTGAAGTAGAATTCAACATGTTCTGGAAAGCTGAGAGCTATGGAAATGACCTATAACTAACAGAGTTAAGACTACCCCAAAGAGAAGCACTTATGAGCTATGGCCTCAAATAACGCTTTTCTTTGAATTAATCTTTCTATTGGCAAAAGAGGATAACACTGACTATCCGGTGATTTTTTGTTGCATAAGTCACGTCAAACTACACCAACAAGTAGCACTTACTGCATTATATAGACAAGTCAATGCTATTGTTAGGGTACCAATTGTGACAGGTTCGGTAGGGATAAGGCCAGAGTTGGAGATCTCTCGTAAGGACTACTTACTGTTTTGGTAGAGAAAAGGTCACAGTCGTAGAGCTCTGGTAAAGACGACTTCCTGCTAACTCCATGATTTCCATCTTGTCTGGAGCCCATTCGTGTAGGTGGTAGTCCCCCAAGGAGTCTCTTTAAAGTGAGTTTCTACCCTGGGACGTGCTCATTTTAAATATTCGGGGACACTAACTGATAGCTGTGCAGTTCACGGCCAAGCCCCTTCCACACCTATTGTGAAATAACTATTTGTCTTCATGCTAATGTGAGTAGGCAGCTTATGACTGAGGTGCTTGAGCTTGATGAGGTGTCTTCCACATTGTCAGCTGATCGTTGATGTGAAAAAGTTGTGTGTGATTACATAGAGACAAAGAACACAACACATGAAAGCAGTTTATGTTTGCTTTCTTGATACTCGAGAGCAGAGTCTAGTGGTAAAACACAGTTATGTTAACCCTAAAGAGAAGCACTTATTCTTCCAGCATAAAATATATGCTTCCATTTAAGGTAACTTTAATGTGAAGCAAGGAGATAAACTATGTTTAGAACAGCTCCACAGAATGCTTGTTGAAGAATGGCCATTAACAGCTACCCTAATAAAAAGCACTTACTGCAGGCGAAACCAGTCAATGCTTTGGTTAGGGTTGCTGTTGTGACATGTAGAGACTCAATAAAAAGTAGGTGCTGTAATTCAATAGAGAATGTATTAATTCTGTATGAAAAAAGAGTGCATGATTAGCTAGAAACAGCACATAACACATAAAATAAGTTTATGTAGTCTTTCTTGGTACTCAAGAGCAGAGCCTAGTGGCAAAACACAGTTATGGCTACCCCAAAGAGAAGCACTTATTCTTCCAGCAAAAAAATGTATGCTTCCATTTAAGGTAACTTTAATGTGAAACTGGGAGAAAAACCATGTTCAGAAAAGCACCACAGAATGCTTGTTTTCAAATGGCCATGAACAGATACCCCAATAAAAAGCACTCACTGCAGAACAAACCAGTCAATGCTTTTGTTGGGGTTTCTGTTGTGACATGTAGGTAGATGTAGAGACTCGTTAAAAAGTGGTTGCTGTAATTCAATGCAGAATCAGACATCAACTTAATAGCACTTTCTGTGGCTTGATAAAAGAAGGGTGCTCAAGTTGAAGTAGAATTCAGCATGTTCTGGAAAGCTGAGAGCTATGGAAATGACCTATAACTAACAGAGTTAAGACTACCCCAAAGAGAAGCACTTATGAGCTATGGCCTCAAATAACGCTTTTCTTTGAATTAATCTTTCTATTGGCAAAAGAGGATAACACTGACTATCCGGTGATTTTTTGTTGCATAAGTCACGTCAAACTACACCAACAAGTAGCACTTACTGCATTATATAGACAAGTCAATGCTATTGTTAGGGTACCAATTGTGACAGGTTCGGTAGGGAAAAGGCCAGAGTTGGAGATCTCTGGTAAGGACTACTTACTGTTTTGGTAGAGAAAAGGCCACAGTCGTAGAGCTCTGGTAAAGACGACTTCCTGCTAACTCCATGATTTCCATCTTGTCTGGAGCCTATTCATGTAGGTGGTAGTCCTCCAAGGAGTCTCATTAAAGTGAGCTTCTACCCTGGGATGTGCTCAGTTTAAATATTCAGGGTCACTAACTGATAGCTGTGCAGTTCACGGCCAAGCCCCTTCCACACCTATTGTGAAATAACTATTTGTCTTCATGCTAATGTGAGTAGGCAGCTTATGACTGAGGTGCTTGAGCTTGATGAGGCGTCTTCCACATTGTCAGCTGATCGTTGATGTGAAAAAGTTGTGTTCTTTGTCTCTATGTAATCACACACAACACATGAAAGTAGTTTATGTTTGCTTTCTTGATACTCGAGAGCAGAGTCTAGTGGTAAAACACAGTTATGTGAACCCTAAAGAGAAGCACTTATTCTTCCAGCATAAAATATATGCTTCCATTTAAGGTAACTTTAATGTGAAGCAAGGAGATAAACTATGTTTAGAACAGCTCGTAGAGATCTGGTAAAGACGACTTCCTGCTAACTCCATGATTTCCATCTTGTCTGGAGCCTATTCATGTAGGTGGTAGTCCTCCAAGGAGTCTCATTAAAGTGAGCTTCTACCCTGGGATGTGCTCATTTTAAATATTCAGGGACACTAACTGATAGCTGTGCAGTTCACGGCCAAGCCCCTTCCACACCTATTGTGAAATAACTATTTGTCTTCATGCTAATGTGAGTAGGCAGCTTATGACTGAGGTGCTTGAGCTTGATGAGGCGTCTTCCACATTGTCAGCTGATCGTTGATGTGAAAAAGTTGTGTTCTTTGTCTCTATGTAATCACACACAACACATGAAAGCAGTTTATGTTTGCTTTCTTGATACTCGAGAGCAGAGTCTAGTGGTAAAACACAGTTATGTTAACCCTAAAGAGAAGCACTTATTCTTCCAGCATAAAATATATGCTTCCATTTAAGGTGATTTTTTGTTGCATAAGTCACGTCAAACTACACCAACAAGTAGCACTTACTGCATTATATAGACAAGTCAATGCTATTGTTAGGGTACCAATTGTGACAGGTTCGGTAGGGAAAAGGCCAGAGTTGGAGATCTCTCGTAAGGACTACTTACTGTTTTGGTAGAGAAAAGGTCACAGTCGTAGAGCTCTGGTAAAGACGACTTCCTGCTAACTCCATGATTTCCATCTTGTCTGGAGCCCATTCGTGTAGGTGGTAGTCCCCCAAGGAGTCTCTTTAAAGTGAGTTTCTACCCTGGGACGTGCTCATTTTAAATATTCGGGGACACTAACTGATAGCTGTGCAGTTCACGGCCAAGCCCCTTCCACACCTATTGTGAAATAACTATTTGTCTTCATGCTAATGTGAGTAGGCAGCTTATGACTGAGGTGCTTGAGCTTGATGAGGTGTCTTCCACATTGTCAGCTGATCGTTGATGTGAAAAAGTTGTGTGTGATTACATAGAGACAAAGAACACAACACATGAAAGCAGTTTATGTTTGCTTTCTTGATACTCGAGAGCAGAGTCTAGTGGTAAAACACAGTTATGTTAACCCTAAAGAGAAGCACTTATTCTTCCAGCATAAAATATATGCTTCCATTTAAGGTAACTTTAATGTGAAGCAAGGAGATAAACTATGTTTAGAACAGCTCCACAGAATGCTTGTTGAAGAATGGCCATTAACAGCTACCCTAATAAAAAGCACTTACTGCAGGCGAAACCAGTCAATGCTTTGGTTAGGGTTGCTGTTGTGACATGTAGAGACTCAATAAAAAGTAGGTGCTGTAATTCAATAGAGAATGTATTCATTCTGTATGAAAAAAGAGTGCATGATTAGCTAGAAACAGCACATAACACATAAAATAAGTTTATGTAGTCTTTCTTGGTACTCAAGAGCAGAGCCTAGTGGCAAAACACAGTTATGGCTACCCCAAAGAGAAGCACTTATTCTTCCAGCAAAAAAATGTATGCTTCCATTTAAGGTAACTTTAATGTGAAACTGGGAGAAAAACCATGTTCAGAAAAGCACCACAGAATGCTTGTTTTCAAATGGCCATGAACAGATACCCCAATAAAAAGCACTTACTGCAGAACAAACCAGTCAATGCTTTTGTTGGGGTTTCTGTTGTGACATGTAGGTAGATGTAGAGACTCGTTAAAAAGTGGTTGCTGTAATTCAATGCAGAATCAGACATCAACTTAATAGCACTTTCTGTGGCTTGACAAAAGAAGGGTGCTCAAGTTGAAGTAGAATTCAGCATGTTCTGGAAAGCTGAGAGCTATGGAAATGACCTATAACTAACAGAGTTAAGACTACCCCAAAGAGAAGCACTTATGAGCTATGGCCTCAAATAACGCTTTTCTTTGAATTAATCTTTCTATTGGCAAAAGAGGATAACACTGACTATCCGGTGATTTTTTGTTGCATAAGTCACGTCAAACTACACCAACAAGTAGCACTTACTGCATTATATAGACAAGTCAATGCTATTGTTAGGGTACCAATTGTGACAGGTTCGGTAGGGAAAAGGCCAGAGTTGGAGATCTCTCGTAAGGACTACTTACTGTTTTGGTAGAGAAAAGGTCACAGTCGTAGAGCTCTGGTAAAGACGACTTCCTGCTAACTCCATGATTTCCATCTTGTCTGGAGCCCATTCGTGTAGGTGGTAGTCCCCCAAGGAGTCTCTTTAAAGTGAGTTTCTACCCTGGGACGTGCTCATTTTAAATATTCGGGGACACTAACTGATAGCTGTGCAGTTCACGGCCAAGCCCCTTCCACACCTATTGTGAAATAACTATTTGTCTTCATGCTAATGTGAGTATGCAGCTTATGACTGAGGTGCTTGAGCTTGATGAGGCGTCTTCCACATTGTCAGCTGATCTTTGATGTGAAAAAGTTGTGTGTGATTACATAGAGACAAAGAACACAACACATGAAAGCAGTTTATGTTTGCTTTCTTGATACTCAAGAGCAGAGTCTAGTGGTAAAACACAGTTATGTTAACCCTAAAGAGAAGCACTTATTCTTCCAGCATAAAATATATGCTTCCATTTAAGGTAACTTTAATGTGAAGCAAGGAGATAAACTATGTTTAGAACAGCTCCACAGAATGCTTGTTGAAGAATGGCCATTAACAGCTACCCTAATAAAAAGCACTTACTGCAGGCGAAACCAGTCAATGCTTTGGTTAGGGTTGCTGTTGTGACATGTAGAGACTCAATAAAAAGTAGGTGCTGTAATTCAATGGAGAATCTATTCATTCTGTATGAAAAAAGACTGCATGATTAGCTAGAAACAGCACATAACACATAAAATAAGTTTATGTAGTCTTTCTTGGTACTCAAGAGCAGAGCCTAGTGGCAAAACACAGTTATGGCTACCCCAAAGAGAAGCACTTATTCTTCCAGCAAGAAAATGTATGCTTCCATTTAAGGTAACTTTAATGTGAAACTGGGAGAAAAACCATGTTCAGAAAAGCACCACAGAATGCTTGTTTTCAAATGGCCATGAACAGATACCCCAATAAAAAGCACTTACTGCAGAACAAACCAGTCAATGCTTTTGTTGGGGTTTCTGTTGTGACATGTAGGTAGATGTAGAGACTCGTTAAAAAGTGGTTGCTGTAATTCAATGCAGAATCAGACATCAACTTAATAGCACTTTCTGTGGCTTGACAAAAGAAGGGTGCTCAAGTTGAAGTAGAATTCAGCATGTTCTGGAAAGCTGAGAGCTATGGAAATGACCTATAACTAACAGAGTTAAGACTACCCCAAAGAGAAGCACTTATGAGCTATGGCCTCAAATAACGCTTTTCTTTGAATTAATCTTTCTATTGGCAAAAGAGGATAACACTGACTATCCGGTGATTTTTTGTTGCATAAGTCACGTCAAACTACACCAACAAGTAGCACTTACTGCATTATATAGACAAGTCAATGCTATTGTTAGGGTACCAATTGTGACAGGTTCGGTAGGGAAAAGGCCAGAGTTGGAGATCTCTCGTAAGGACTACTTACTGTTTTGGTAGAGAAAAGGTCACAGTCGTAGAGCTCTGGTAAAGACGACTTCCTGCTAACTCCATGATTTCCATCTTGTCTGGAGCCCATTCGTGTAGGTGGTAGTCCCCCAAGGAGTCTCTTTAAAGTGAGTTTCTACCCTGGGACGTGCTCATTTTAAATATTCGGGGACACTAACTGATAGCTGTGCAGTTCACGGCCAAGCCCCTTCCACACCTATTGTGAAATAACTATTTGTCTTCATGCTAATGTGAGTAGGCAGCTTATGACTGAGGTGCTTGAGCTTGATGAGGTGTCTTCCACATTGTCAGCTGATCGTTGATGTGAAAAAGTTGTGTGTGATTACATAGAGACAAAGAACACAACACATGAAAGCAGTTTATGTTTGCTTTCTTGATACTCGAGAGCAGAGTCTAGTGGTAAAACACAGTTATGTTAACCCTAAAGAGAAGCACTTATTCTTCCAGCATAAAATATATGCTTCCATTTAAGGTAACTTTAATGTGAAGCAAGGAGATAAACTATGTTTAGAACAGCTCCACAGAATGCTTGTTGAAGAATGGCCATTAACAGCTACCCTAATAAAAAGCACTTACTGCAGGCGAAACCAGTCAATGCTTTGGTTAGGGTTGCTGTTGTGACATGTAGAGACTCAATAAAAAGTAGTTGCTGTAATTCAATAGAGAATCTATTCATTCTGTATGAAAAAAAGAGTGCATGATTAGCTAGAAACAGCACATAACACATAAAATAAATAAATAAATAATCTCTTTTGGTAGAGAAAAGGTCACAGTCGTAGAGCTCTGGTAAAGACGACTTCCTGCTAACTCCATGATTTCCATCTTGTCTGGAGCCCATTCGTGTAGGTGGTAGTCCCCCAAGGAGTCTCTTTAAAGTGAGTTTCTACCCTGGGACGTGCTCATTTTAAATATTCGGGGACACTAACTGATAGCTGTGCAGTTCACGGCCAAGCCCCTTCCACACCTATTGTGAAATAACTATTTGTCTTCATGCTAATGTGAGTAGGCAGCTTATGACTGAGGTGCTTGAGCTTGATGAGGTGTCTTCCACATTGTCAGCTGATCGTTGATGTGAAAAAGTTGTGTGTGATTACATAGAGACAAAGAACACAACACATGAAAGCAGTTTATGTTTGCTTTCTTGATACTCGAGAGCAGAGTCTAGTGGTAAAACACAGTTATGTTAACCCTAAAGAGAAGCACTTATTCTTCCAGCATAAAATATATGCTTCCATTTAAGGTAACTTTAATGTGAAGCAAGGAGATAAACTATGTTTAGAACAGCTCCACAGAATGCTTGTTGAAGAATGGCCATTAACAGCTACCCTAATAAAAAGCACTTACTGCAGGCGAAACCAGTCAATGCTTTGGTTAGGGTTGCTGTTGTGACATGTAGAGACTCAATAAAAAGTAGGTGCTGTAATTCAATAGAGAATGTATTCATTCTGTATGAAAAAAGAGTGCATGATTAGCTAGAAACAGCACATAACACATAAAATAAGTTTATGTAGTCTTTCTTGGTACTCAAGAGCAGAGCCTAGTGGCAAAACACAGTTATGGCTACCCCAAAGAGAAGCACTTATTCTTCCAGCAAAAAAATGTATGCTTCCATTTAAGGTAACTTTAATGTGAAACTGGGAGAAAAACCATGTTCAGAAAAGCACCACAGAATGCTTGTTTTCAAATGGCCATGAACAGATACCCCAATAAAAAGCACTTACTGCAGAACAAACCAGTCAATGCTTTTGTTGGGGTTTCTGTTGTGACATGTAGGTAGATGTAGAGACTCGTTAAAAAGTGGTTGCTGTAATTCAATGCAGAATCAGACATCAACTTAATAGCACTTTCTGTGGCTTGATAAAAGAAGGGTGCTCAAGTTGAAGTAGAATTCAGCATGTTCTGGAAAGCTGAGAGCTATGGAAATGACCTATAACTAACAGAGTTAAGACTACCCCAAAGAGAAGCACTTATGAGCTATGGCCTCAAATAACGCTTTTCTTTGAATTAATCTTTCTATTGGCAAAAGAGGATAACACTGACTATCCGGTGATTTTTTGTTGCATAAGTCACGTCAAACTACACCAACAAGTAGCACTTACTGCATTATATAGACAAGTCAATGCTATTGTTAGGGTACCAATTGTGACAGGTTCGGTAGGGAAAAGGCCAGAGTTGGAGATCTCTCGTAAGGACTACTTACTGTTTTGGTAGAGAAAAGGTCACAGTCGTAGAGCTCTGGTAAAGACGACTTCCTGCTAACTCCATGATTTCCATCTTGTCTGGAGCCCATTCGTGTAGGTGGTAGTCCCCCAAGGAGTCTCTTTAAAGTGAGTTTCTACCCTGGGACGTGCTCATTTTAAATATTCGGGGACACTAACTGATAGCTGTGCAGTTCACGGCCAAGCCCCTTCCACACCTATTGTGAAATAACTATTTGTCTTCATGCTAATGTGAGTAGGCAGCTTATGACTGAGGTGCTTGAGCTTGATGAGGTGTCTTCCACATTGTCAGCTGATCGTTGATGTGAAAAAGTTGTGTGTGATTACATAGAGACAAAGAACACAACACATGAAAGCAGTTTATGTTTGCTTTCTTGATACTCGAGAGCAGAGTCTAGTGGTAAAACACAGTTATGTTAACCCTAAAGAGAAGCACTTATTCTTCCAGCATAAAATATATGCTTCCATTTAAGGTAACTTTAATGTGAAGCAAGGAGATAAACTATGTTTAGAACAGCTCCACAGAATGCTTGTTGAAGAATGGCCATTAACAGCTACCCTAATAAAAAGCACTTACTGCAGGCGAAACCAGTCAATGCTTTGGTTAGGGTTGCTGTTGTGACATGTAGAGACTCAATAAAAAGTAGGTGCTGTAATTCAATAGAGAATGTATTAATTCTGTATGAAAAAAGAGTGCATGATTAGCTAGAAACAGCACATAACACATAAAATAAGTTTATGTAGTCTTTCTTGGTACTCAAGAGCAGAGCCTAGTGGCAAAACACAGTTATGGCTACCCCAAAGAGAAGCACTTATTCTTCCAGCAAAAAAATGTATGCTTCCATTTAAGGTAACTTTAATGTGAAACTGGGAGAAAAACCATGTTCAGAAAAGCACCACAGAATGCTTGTTTTCAAATGGCCATGAACAAATGCCCCAATAAAAAGCACTTACTGCAGACCAAACCAGTCAATGCTTTTGTTGGGGTTTCTGTTGTGACATGTAGGTAGATGTAGAGACTCGTTAAAAAGTTGTTGCTGTAATTCAATGCAGAATCAGACATCAACTTAATAGCACTTTCTGTGGCTTGATAAAAGAAGGGTGCTCAAGTTGAAGTAGAATTCAGCATGTTCTGGAAAGCTGAGAGCTATGGAAATGACCTATAACTAACAGAGTTAAGACTACCCCAAAGAGAAGCACTTATGAGCTATGGCCTCAAATAACGCTTTTCTTTGAATTAATCTTTCTATTGGCAAAAGAGGATAACACTGACTATCCGGTGATTTTTTGTTGCATAAGTCACGTCAAACTACACCAACAAGTAGCAGTTACTGCATTATATAGACAAGTCAATGCTATTGTTAGGGTACCAATTGTGACAGGTTCGGTAGGGATAAGGCCAGAGTTGGAGATCTCTCGTAAGGACTACTTACTGTTTTGGTAGAGAAAAGGTCACAGTCGTAGAGCTCTGGTAAAGACGACTTCCTGCTAACTCCATGATTTCCATCTTGTCTGGAGCCCATTCGTGTAGGTGGTAGTCCCCCAAGGAGTCTCTTTAAAGTGAGTTTCTACCCTGGGACGTGCTCATTTTAAATATTCGGGGACACTAACTGATAGCTGTGCAGTTCACGGCCAAGCCCCTTCCACACCTATTGTGAAATAACTATTTGTCTTCATGCTAATGTGAGTAGGCAGCTTATGACTGAGGTGCTTGAGCTTGATGAGGTGTCTTCCACATTGTCAGCTGATCGTTGATGTGAAAAAGTTGTGTGTGATTACATAGAGACAAAGAACACAACACATGAAAGCAGTTTATGTTTGCTTTCTTGATACTCGAGAGCAGAGTCTAGTGGTAAAACACAGTTATGTTAACCCTAAAGAGAAGCACTTATTCTTCCAGCATAAAATATATGCTTCCATTTAAGGTAACTTTAATGTGAAGCAAGGAGATAAACTATGTTTAGAACAGTCCCCCAAGGAGTCTCTTTAAAGTGAGTTTCTACCCTGGGACGTGCTCATTTTAAATATTCGGGGACACTAACTGATAGCTGTGCAGTTCACGGCCAAGCCCCTTCCACACCTATTGTGAAATAACTATTTGTCTTCATGCTAATGTGAGTAGGCAGCTTATGACTGAGGTGCTTGAGCTTGATGAGGTGTCTTCCACATTGTCAGCTGATCGTTGATGTGAAAAAGTTGTGTGTGATTACATAGAGACAAAGAACACAACACATGAAAGCAGTTTATGTTTGCTTTCTTGATACTCGAGAGCAGAGTCTAGTGGTAAAACACAGTTATGTTAACCCTAAAGAGAAGCACTTATTCTTCCAGCATAAAATATATGCTTCCATTTAAGGTAACTTTAATGTGAAGCAAGGAGATAAACTATGTTTAGAACAGCTCCACAGAATGCTTGTTGAAGAATGGCCATTAACAGCTACCCTAATAAAAAGCACTTACTGCAGGCGAAACCAGTCAATGCTTTGGTTAGGGTTGCGGTTGTGACATGTAGAGACTCAATAAAAAGTAGGTGCTGTAATTCAATAGAGAATGTATTAATTCTGTATGAAAAAAGAGTGCATGATTAGCTAGAAACAGCACATAACACATAAAATAAGTTTATGTAGTCTTTCTTGGTACTCAAGAGCAGAGCCTAGTGGCAAAACACAGTTATGGCTACCCCAAAGAGAAGCACTTATTCTTCCAGCAAAAAAATGTATGCTTCCATTTAAGGTAACTTTAATGTGAAACTGGGAGAAAAACCATGTTCAGAAAAGCACCACAGAATGCTTGTTTTCAAATGGCCATGAACAAATGCCCCAATAAAAAGCACTTACTGCAGACCAAACCAGTCAATGCTTTTGTTGGGGTTTCTGTTGTGACATGTAGGTAGATGTAGAGACTCGTTAAAAAGTGGTTGCTGTAATTCAATGCAGAATCAGACATCAACTTAATAGCACTTTCTGTGGCTTGATAAAAGAAGGGTGCTCAAGTTGAAGTAGAATTCAGCATGTTCTGGAAAGCTGAGAGCTATGGAAATGACCTATAACTAACAGAGTTAAGACTACCCCAAAGAGAAGCACTTATGAGCTATGGCCTCAAATAACGCTTTTCTTTGAATTAATCTTTCTATTGGCAAAAGAGGATAACACTGACTATCCGGTGATTTTTTGTTGCATAAGTCACGTCAAACTACACCAACAAGTAGCACTTACTGCATTATATAGACAAGTCAATGCTATTGTTAGGGTACCAATTGTGACAGGTTCGGTAGGGAAAAGGCCAGAGTTGGAGATCTCTCGTAAGGACTACTTACTGTTTTGGTAGAGAAAAGGTCACAGTCGTAGAGCTCTGGTAAAGACGACTTCCTGCTAACTCCATGATTTCCATCTTGTCTGGAGCCCATTCGTGTAGGTGGTAGTCCCCCAAGGAGTCTCTTTAAAGTGAGTTTCTACCCTGGGACGTGCTCATTTTAAATATTCGGGGACACTAACTGATAGCTGTGCAGTTCACGGCCAAGCCCCTTCCACACCTATTGTGAAATAACTATTTGTCTTCATGCTAATGTGAGTAGGCAGCTTATGACTGAGGTGCTTGAGCTTGATGAGGTGTCTTCCACATTGTCAGCTGATCGTTGATGTGAAAAAGTTGTGTGTGATTACATAGAGACAAAGAACACAACACATGAAAGCAGTTTATGTTTGCTTTCTTGATACTCGAGAGCAGAGTCTAGTGGTAAAACACAGTTATGTTAACCCTAAAGAGAAGCACTTATTCTTCCAGCATAAAATATATGCTTCCATTTAAGGTAACTTTAATGTGAAGCAAGGAGATAAACTATGTTTAGAACAGCTCCACAGAATGCTTGTTGAAGAATGGCCATTAACAGCTACCCTAATAAAAAGCACTTACTGCAGGCGAAACCAGTCAATGCTTTGGTTAGGGTTGCTGTTGTGACATGTAGAGACTCAATAAAAAGTAGGTGCTGTAATTCAATAGAGAATGTATTAATTCTGTATGAAAAAAGAGTGCATGATTAGCTAGAAACAGCACATAACACATAAAATAAGTTTATGTAGTCTTTCTTGGTACTCAAATAAGTCAAATAAGTTTATGTAGACTAGTTTATGTAGTCTTTCTTGGTACACATAGACAAGTCAATGCTATTGTTAGGGTACCAATTGTGACAGGTTCGGTAGGGAGAAGGCCAGAGTTGGAGATCTCTGGTAAGGACTACTTACTGTTTTGGTAGAGAAAAGGCCACAGTCGTAGAGCTCTGGTAAAGACGACTTCCTGCTAACTCCATGATTTCCATCTTGTCTGGAGCCTATTCATGTAGGTGGTAGTCCTCCAAGGAGTCTCATTAAAGTGAGCTTCTACCCTGGGATGTGCTCAGTTTAAATATTCAGGGTCACTAACTGATAGCTGTGCAGTTCACGGCCAAGCCCCTTCCACACCTATTGTGAAATAACTATTTGTCTTCATGCTAATGTGAGTAGGCAGCTTATGACTGAGGTGCTTGAGCTTGATGAGGCGTCTTCCACATTGTCAGCTGATCGTTGATGTGAAAAAGTTGTGTTCTTTGTCTCTATGTAATCACACACAACACATGAAAGTAGTTTATGTTTGCTTTCTTGATACTCGAGAGCAGAGTCTAGTGGTAAAACACAGTTATGTGAACCCTAAAGAGAAGCACTTATTCTTCCAGCATAAAATATATGCTTCCATTTAAGGTAACTTTAATGTGAAGCAAGGAGATAAACTATGTTTAGAACAGCTCCACAGAATGCTTGTTGAAGAATGGCCATTAACAGCTACCCTAATAAAAAGCACTTACTGCAGGCGATACCAGTCAATGCTTTGGTTAGGGTTGCTGTTGTGACATGTAGAGACTCAATAAAAAGTAGTTGCTGTAATTCAATAGAGAATCTATTCATTCTGCATGAAAAAAAGAGTGCATGATTAGCTAGAAACAGCACATAACACATAAAATAAGTTTATGTAGTCTTTCTTGGTACTCAAGAGCAGAGCCTAGTGGCAAAACACAGTTATGGCTACCCCAAAGAGAAGCACTTATTCTTCCAGCAAAAAAATGTATGCTTCCATTTAAGGTAACTTTAATGTGAAACTGGGAGAAAAACCATGTTCAGAAAAGCACCACAGAATGCTTGTTTTCAAATGGCCATGAACAAATACCCCAATAAAAAGCACTTACTGCAGACCAAACCAGTCAATGCTTTTGTTGGGGTTTCTGTTGTGACATGTAGGTAGATGTAGAGACTCGTTAAAAAGTGGTTGCTGTAATTCAATGCAAAATCAGACCTCAACTTAATAGCACTTTCTGTGGCTTGATAAAAGAAGGGTGCTCAAGTTGAAGTAGAATTCAGCATGTTCTGGAAAGCTGAGAGCTATGGAAATGACCTATAACTAACAGAGTTAAGACTACCCCAAAGAGAAGCACTTATGAGCTATGGCCTCAAATAATGCTTTTCTTTGAATTAGTCTTTCTATTGGCAAAAGAGGATAACACTGACTATCCGGTGATTTTTTGTTGCATAAGTCACGTCAAACTACACCAACAAGTAGCACTTACTGCATTATATAGACAAGTCAATGCTATTGTTAGGGTACCAATTGTGACAGGTTCGGTAGGGAAAAGGCCAGAGTTGGAGATCTCTGGTAAGGACTACTTACTGTTTTGGTAGAGAAAAGGCCACAGTCGTAGAGCTCTGGTAAAGACGACTTCCTGCTAACTCCATGATTTCCATCTTGTCTGGAGCCTATTCATGTAGGTGGTAGTCCTCCAAGGAGTCTCATTAAAGTGAGCTTCTACCCTGGGATGTGCTCATTTTAAATATTCAGGGACACTAACTGATAGCTGTGCAGTTCACGGCCAAGCCCCTTCCACACCTATTGTGAAATAACTATTTGTCTTCATGCTAATGTGAGTAGGCAGCTTATGACTGAGGTGCTTGAGCTTGATGAGGCGTCTTCCACATTGTCAGCTGATCGTTGATGTGAAAAAGTTGTGTTCTTTGTCTCTATGTAATCACACACAACACATGAAAGCAGTTTATGTTTGCTTTCTTGATACTCGAGAGCAGAGTCTAGTGGTAAAACACAGTTATGTTAACCCTAAAGAGAAGCACTTATTCTTCCAGCATAAAATATATGCTTCCATTTAAGGTAACTTTAATGTGAAGCAAGGAGATAAACTATGTTTAGAACAGCTCCACAGAATGCTTGTTGAAGAATGGCCATTAACAGCTACCCTAATAAAAAGCACTTACTGCAGGCGAAACCAGTCAATGCTTTGGTTAGGGTTGCTGTTGTGACATGTCGAGACTCAATAAAAAGTAGTTGCTGTAATTCAACAGAGAATCTATTCATTCTGTATGAAAAAAAGAGTGCATGATTAGCTAGAAACAGCACATAACACATAAAATAAGTTTATGTAGTCTTTCTTGGTACTCAAGAGCAGAGCCTAGTGGCAAAACACAGTTAAGGCTACCCCAAAGAGAAGCACTTATTCTTCCAGCAAAAAATGTATGCTTCCATTTAAGGTAACTTTAATGTGAAACTGGGAGAAAAACCATGTTCAGAAAAGCACCACAGAATGCTTGTTTTCAAATGGCCATGAACAAATGCCCCAATAAAAAGCACTTACTGCAGACCAAACCAGTCAATGCTTTTGTTGGGGTTTCTGTTGTGACATGTAGGTAGATGTAGAGACTCGTTAAAAAGTGGTTGCTGTAATTCAATGCAGAATCAGACATCAACTTAATAGCACTTTCTGTGGCTTGATAAAAGAAGGGTGCTCAAGTTGAAGTAGAATTCAGCATGTTCTGGAAAGCTGAGAGCTATGGAAATGACCTATAACTAACAGAGTTAAGACTACCCCAAAGAGAAGCACTTATGAGCTATGGCCTCAAATAACGCTTTTCTTTGAATTAATCTTTCTATTGGCAAAAGAGGATAACACTGACTATCCGGTGATTTTTTGTTGCATAAGTCACGTCAAACTACACCAACAAGTAGCACTTACTGCATTATATAGACAAGTCAATGCTATTGTTAGGGTACCAATTGTGACAGGTTCGGTAGGGAAAAGGCCAGAGTTGGAGATCTCTCGTAAGGACTACTTACTGTTTTGGTAGAGAAAAGGTCACAGTCGTAGAGCTCTGGTAAAGACGACTTCCTGCTAACTCCATGATTTCCATCTTGTCTGGAGCCCATTCGTGTAGGTGGTAGTCCCCCAAGGAGTCTCTTTAAAGTGAGTTTCTACCCTGGGACGTGCTCATTTTAAATATTCGGGGACACTAACTGATAGCTGTGCAGTTCACGGCCAAGCCCCTTCCACACCTATTGTGAAATAACTATTTGTCTTCATGCTAATGTGAGTAGGCAGCTTATGACTGAGGTGCTTGAGCTTGATGAGGTGTCTTCCACATTGTCAGCTGATCGTTGATGTGAAAAAGTTGTGTGTGATTACATAGAGACAAAGAACACAACACATGAAAGCAGTTTATGTTTGCTTTCTTGATACTCGAGAGCAGAGTCTAGTGGTAAAACACAGTTATGTTAACCCTAAAGAGAAGCACTTATTCTTCCAGCATAAAATATATGCTTCCATTTAAGGTAACTTTAATGTGAAGCAAGGAGATAAACTATGTTTAGAACAGTCCCCCAAGGAGTCTCTTTAAAGTGAGTTTCTACCCTGGGACGTGCTCATTTTAAATATTCGGGGACACTAACTGATAGCTGTGCAGTTCACGGCCAAGCCCCTTCCACACCTATTGTGAAATAACTATTTGTCTTCATGCTAATGTGAGTAGGCAGCTTATGACTGAGGTGCTTGAGCTTGATGAGGTGTCTTCCACATTGTCAGCTGATCGTTGATGTGAAAAAGTTGTGTGTGATTACATAGAGACAAAGAACACAACACATGAAAGCAGTTTATGTTTGCTTTCTTGATACTCGAGAGCAGAGTCTAGTGGTAAAACACAGTTATGTTAACCCTAAAGAGAAGCACTTATTCTTCCAGCATAAAATATATGCTTCCATTTAAGGTAACTTTAATGTGAAGCAAGGAGATAAACTATGTTTAGAACAGCTCCACAGAATGCTTGTTGAAGAATGGCCATTAACAGCTACCCTAATAAAAAGCACTTACTGCAGGCGAAACCAGTCAATGCTTTGGTTAGGGTTGCGGTTGTGACATGTAGAGACTCAATAAAAAGTAGGTGCTGTAATTCAATAGAGAATGTATTAATTCTGTATGAAAAAAGAGTGCATGATTAGCTAGAAACAGCACATAACACATAAAATAAGTTTATGTAGTCTTTCTTGGTACTCAAGAGCAGAGCCTAGTGGCAAAACACAGTTATGGCTACCCCAAAGAGAAGCACTTATTCTTCCAGCAAAAAAATGTATGCTTCCATTTAAGGTAACTTTAATGTGAAACTGGGAGAAAAACCATGTTCAGAAAAGCACCACAGAATGCTTGTTTTCAAATGGCCATGAACAAATGCCCCAATAAAAAGCACTTACTGCAGACCAAACCAGTCAATGCTTTTGTTGGGGTTTCTGTTGTGACATGTAGGTAGATGTAGAGACTCGTTAAAAAGTGGTTGCTGTAATTCAATGCAGAATCAGACATCAACTTAATAGCACTTTCTGTGGCTTGATAAAAGAAGGGTGCTCAAGTTGAAGTAGAATTCAGCATGTTCTGGAAAGCTGAGAGCTATGGAAATGACCTATAACTAACAGAGTTAAGACTACCCCAAAGAGAAGCACTTATGAGCTATGGCCTCAAATAACGCTTTTCTTTGAATTAATCTTTCTATTGGCAAAAGAGGATAACACTGACTATCCGGTGATTTTTTGTTGCATAAGTCACGTCAAACTACACCAACAAGTAGCACTTACTGCATTATATAGACAAGTCAATGCTATTGTTAGGGTACCAATTGTGACAGGTTCGGTAGGGAAAAGGCCAGAGTTGGAGATCTCTCGTAAGGACTACTTACTGTTTTGGTAGAGAAAAGGTCACAGTCGTAGAGCTCTGGTAAAGACGACTTCCTGCTAACTCCATGATTTCCATCTTGTCTGGAGCCCATTCGTGTAGGTGGTAGTCCCCCAAGGAGTCTCTTTAAAGTGAGTTTCTACCCTGGGACGTGCTCATTTTAAATATTCGGGGACACTAACTGATAGCTGTGCAGTTCACGGCCAAGCCCCTTCCACACCTATTGTGAAATAACTATTTGTCTTCATGCTAATGTGAGTAGGCAGCTTATGACTGAGGTGCTTGAGCTTGATGAGGTGTCTTCCACATTGTCAGCTGATCGTTGATGTGAAAAAGTTGTGTGTGATTACATAGAGACAAAGAACACAACACATGAAAGCAGTTTATGTTTGCTTTCTTGATACTCGAGAGCAGAGTCTAGTGGTAAAACACAGTTATGTTAACCCTAAAGAGAAGCACTTATTCTTCCAGCATAAAATATATGCTTCCATTTAAGGTAACTTTAATGTGAAGCAAGGAGATAAACTATGTTTAGAACAGCTCCACAGAATGCTTGTTGAAGAATGGCCATTAACAGCTACCCTAATAAAAAGCACTTACTGCAGGCGAAACCAGTCAATGCTTTGGTTAGGGTTGCTGTTGTGACATGTAGAGACTCAATAAAAAGTAGGTGCTGTAATTCAATAGAGAATGTATTAATTCTGTATGAAAAAAGAGTGCATGATTAGCTAGAAACAGCACATAACACATAAAATAAGTTTATGTAGTCTTTCTTGGTACTCAAATAAGTCAAATAAGTTTATGTAGACTAGTTTATGTAGTCTTTCTTGGTACACATAGACAAGTCAATGCTATTGTTAGGGTACCAATTGTGACAGGTTCGGTAGGGAAAAGGCCAGAGTTGGAGATCTCTGGTAAGGACTACTTACTGTTTTGGTAGAGAAAAGGCCACAGTCGTAGAGCTCTGGTAAAGACGACTTCCTGCTAACTCCATGATTTCCATCTTGTCTGGAGCCTATTCATGTAGGTGGTAGTCCTCCAAGGAGTCTCATTAAAGTGAGCTTCTACCCTGGGATGTGCTCAGTTTAAATATTCAGGGTCACTAACTGATAGCTGTGCAGTTCACGGCCAAGCCCCTTCCACACCTATTGTGAAATAACTATTTGTCTTCATGCTAATGTGAGTAGGCAGCTTATGACTGAGGTGCTTGAGCTTGATGAGGCGTCTTCCACATTGTCAGCTGATCGTTGATGTGAAAAAGTTGTGTTCTTTGTCTCTATGTAATCACACACAACACATGAAAGTAGTTTATGTTTGCTTTCTTGATACTCGAGAGCAGAGTCTAGTGGTAAAACACAGTTATGTGAACCCTAAAGAGAAGCACTTATTCTTCCAGCATAAAATATATGCTTCCATTTAAGGTAACTTTAATGTGAAGCAAGGAGATAAACTATGTTTAGAACAGCTCCACAGAATGCTTGTTGAAGAATGGCCATTAACAGCTACCCTAATAAAAAGCACTTACTGCAGGCGATACCAGTCAATGCTTTGGTTAGGGTTGCTGTTGTGACATGTAGAGACTCAATAAAAAGTAGTTGCTGTAATTCAATAGAGAATCTATTCATTCTGCATGAAAAAAAGAGTGCATGATTAGCTAGAAACAGCACATAACACATAAAATAAGTTTATGTAGTCTTTCTTGGTACTCAAGAGCAGAGCCTAGTGGCAAAACACAGTTATGGCTACCCCAAAGAGAAGAAGGAGATAAACTATGTTTAGAACAGCTCCACAGAATGCTTGTTGAAGAATGGCCATTAACAGCTACCCTAATAAAAAGCACTTACTGCAGGCGAAAACAGTCAATGCTTTTGTTGGGGTTTCTGTTGTGACATGTAGGTAGATGTAGAGACTCGTTAAAAAGTGGTTGCTGTAATTCAATGCAGAATCAGACATCAACTTAATAGCACTTTCTGTGGCTTGACAAAAGAAGGGTGCTCAAGTTGAAGTAGAATTCAGCATGTTCTGGAAAGCTGAGAGCTATGGAAATGACCTATAACTAACAGAGTTAAGACTACCCCAAAGAGAAGCACTTATGAGCTATGGCCTCAAATAACGCTTTTCTTTGAATTAATCTTTCTATTGGCAAAAGAGGATAACACTGACTATCCGGTGATTTTTTGTTGCATAAGTCACGTCAAACTACACCAACAAGTAGCACTTACTGCATTATATAGACAAGTCAATGCTATTGTTAGGGTACCAATTGTGACAGGTTCGGTAGGGAAAAGGCCAGAGTTGGAGATCTCTCGTAAGGACTACTTACTGTTTTGGTAGAGAAAAGGTCACAGTCGTAGAGCTCTGGTAAAGACGACTTCCTGCTAACTCCATGATTTCCATCTTGTCTGGAGCCCATTCGTGTAGGTGGTAGTCCCCCAAGGAGTCTCTTTAAAGTGAGTTTCTACCCTGGGACGTGCTCATTTTAAATATTCGGGGACACTAACTGATAGCTGTGCAGTTCACGGCCAAGCCCCTTCCACACCTATTGTGAAATAACTATTTGTCTTCATGCTAATGTGAGTAGGCAGCTTATGACTGAGGTGCTTGAGCTTGATGAGGTGTCTTCCACATTGTCAGCTGATCGTTGATGTGAAAAAGTTATGTGTGATTACATAGAGACAAAGAACACAACACATGAAAGCAGTTTATGTTTGCTTTCTTGATACTCAAGAGCAGAGTCTAGTGGTAAAACACAGTTATGTTAACCCTAAAGAGAAGCACTTATTCTTCCAGCATAAAATATATGCTATCATTTAAGGTAACTTTAATGTGAAGCAAGGAGATAAACTATGTTTAGAACAGCTCCACAGAATGCTTGTTGAAGAATGGCCATTAACAGCTACCCTAATAAAAAGCACTTACTGCAGGCGAAAACAGTCAATGCTTTGGTTAGGGTTGCTGTTGTGACATGTAAAGACTCAATAAAAAGTAGTTGCTGTAATTCAATAGAGAATCTATTCATTCTATATGAAAAAAGAGTGCATGATTAGCTAGAAACAGCACATAACACATAAAATAAGTTTATGTAGTCTTTCTTGGTACTCAAGAGCAGAGCCTAGTGGCAAAACACAGTTATGGCTACCCCAAAGAGAAGCACTTATTCTTCCAGCAAAAAAATGTATGCTTCCATTTAAGGTAACTTTAATGTGAAACTGGGAGAAAAACCATGTTCAGAAAAGCACCACAGAATGCTTGTTTTCAAATGGCCATGAACAGATACCCCAATAAAAAGCACTTACTGCAGAACAAACCAGTCAATGCTTTTGTTGGGGTTTCTGTTGTGACATGTAGGTAGATGTAGAGACTCGTTAAAAAGTGGTTGCTGTAATTCAATGCAGAATCAGACATCAACTTAATAGCACTTTCTGTGGCTTGATAAAAGAAGGGTGCTCAAGTTGAAGTAGAATTCAGCATGTTCTGGAAAGCTGAGAGCTATGGAAATGACCTATAACTAACAGAGTTAAGACTACCCCAAAGAGAAGCACTTATGAGCTATGGCCTCAAATAACGCTTTTCTTTGAATTAATCTTTCTATTGGCAAAAGAGGATAACACTGACTATCCGGTGATTTTTTGTTGCATAAGTCACGTCAAACTACACCAACAAGTAGCACTTACTGCATTATATAGACAAGTCAATGCTATTGTTAGGGTACCAATTGTGACAGGTTCGGTAGGGAAAAGGCCAGAGTTGGAGATCTCTCGTAAGGACTACTTACTGTTTTGGTAGAGAAAAGGTCACAGTCGTAGAGCTCTGGTAAAGACGACTTCCTGCTAACTCCATGATTTCCATCTTGTCTGGAGCCCATTCGTGTAGGTGGTAGTCCCCCAAGGAGTCTCTTTAAAGTGAGTTTCTACCCTGGGACGTGCTCATTTTAAATATTCGGGGACACTAACTGATAGCTGTGCAGTTCACGGCCAAGCCCCTTCCACACCTATTGTGAAATAACTATTTGTCTTCATGCTAATGTGAGTAGGCAGCTTATGACTGAGGTGCTTGAGCTTGATGAGGTGTCTTCCACATTGTCAGCTGATCGTTGATGTGAAAAAGTTGTGTGTGATTACATAGAGACAAAGAACACAACACATGAAAGCAGTTTATGTTTGCTTTCTTGATAATCGAGAGCAGAGTCTAGTGGTAAAACACAGTTATGTTAACCCTAAAGAGAAGCACTTATTCTTCCAGCATAAAATATATGCTTCCATTTAAGGTAACTTTAATGTGAAGCAAGGAGATAAACTATGTTTAGAACAGCTCCACAGAATGCTTGTTGAAGAATGGCCATTAACAGCTACCCTAATAAAAAGCACTTACTGCAGGCGAAACCAGTCAATGCTTTGGTTAGGGTTGCTGTTGTGACATGTCGAGACTCAATAAAAAGTAGGTGCTGTAATTCAATAGAGAATGTATTCATTCTGTATGAAAAAAGAGTGCATGATTAGCTAGAAACAGCACATAACACATAAAATAAGTTTATGTAGTCTTTCTTGGTACTCAAGAGCAGAGCCTAGTGGCAAAACACAGTTATGGCTACCCCAAAGAGAAGCACTTATTCTTCCAGCAAAAAAATGTATGCTTCCATTTAAGGTAACTTTAATGTGAAACTGGGAGAAAAACCATGTTCAGAAAAGCACCACAGAATGCTTGTTTTCAAATGGCCATGAACAGATACCCCAATAAAAAGCACTTACTGCAGAACATACCAGTCAATGCTTTTGTTGGGGTTTCTGTTGTGACATGTAGGTAGATGTAGAGACTCGTTAAAAAGTGGTTGCTGTAATTCAATGCAGAATCAGACATCAACTTAATAGCACTTTCTGTGGCTTGATAAAAGAAGGGTGCTCAAGTTGAAGTAGAATTCAGCATGTTCTGGAAAGCTGAGAGCTATGGAAATGACCTATAACTAACAGAGTTAAGACTACCCCAAAGAGAAGCACTTATGAGCTATGGCCTCAAATAACGCTTTTCTTTGAATTAATCTTTCTATTGGCAAAAGAGGATAACACTGACTATCCGGTGATTTTTTGTTGCATAAGTCACGTCAAACTACACCAACAAGTAGCACTTACTGCATTATATAGACAAGTCAATGCTATTGTTAGGGTACCAATTGTGACAGGTTCGGTAGGGAAAAGGCCAGAGTTGGAGATCTCTCGTAAGGACTACTTACTGTTTTGGTAGAGAAAAGGTCACAGTCGTAGAGCTCTGGTAAAGACGACTTCCTGCTAACTCCATGATTTCCATCTTGTCTGGAGCCCATTCGTGTAGGTGGTAGTCCCCCAAGGAGTCTCTTTAAAGTGAGTTTCTACCCTGGGACGTGCTCATTTTAAATATTCGGGGACACTAACTGATAGCTGTGCAGTTCACGGCCAAGCCCCTTCCACACCTATTGTGAAATAACTATTTGTCTTCATGCTAATGTGAGTAGGCAGCTTATGACTGAGGTGCTTGAGCTTGATGAGGTGTCTTCCACATTGTCAGCTGATCGTTGATGTGAAAAAGTTGTGTGTGATTACATAGAGACAAAGAACACAACACATGAAAGCAGTTTATGTTTGCTTTCTTGATACTCGAGAGCAGAGTCTAGTGGTAAAACACAGTTATGTTAACCCTAAAGAGAAGCACTTATTCTTCCAGCATAAAATATATGCTTCCATTTAAGGTAACTTTAATGTGAAGCAAGGAGATAAACTATGTTTAGAACAGCTCCACAGAATGCTTGTTGAAGAATGGCCATTAACAGCTACCCTAATAAAAAGCACTTACTGCAGGCGAAACCAGTCAATGCTTTGGTTAGGGTTGCTGTTGTGACATGTAGAGACTCAATAAAAAGTAGGTGCTGTAATTCAATAGAGAATGTATTCATTCTGTATGAAAAAAGAGTGCATGATTAGCTAGAAACAGCACATAACACATAAAATAAGTTTATGTAGTCTTTCTTGGTACTCAAGAGCAGAGCCTAGTGGCAAAACACAGTTATGGCTACCCCAAAGAGAAGCACTTATTCTTCCAGCAAAAAAATGTATGCTTCCATTTAAGGTAACATTAATGTGAAACTGGGAGAAAAACCATGTTCAGAAAAGCACCACAGAATGCTTGTTTTCAAATGGCCATGAACAGATAACCCAATAAAAAGCACTTACTGCAGAACATACCAGTCAATGCTTTTGTTGGGGTTTCTGTTGTGACATGTAGGTAGATGTAGAGACTCGTTAAAAAGTGGTTGCTGTAATTCAATGCAGAATCAGACATCAACTTAATAGCACTTTCTGTGGCTTGATAAAAGAAGGGTGCTCAAGTTGAAGTAGAATTCAGCATGTTCTGGAAAGCTGAGAGCTATGGAAATGACCTATAACTAACAGAGTTAAGACTACCCCAAAGAGAAGCACTTATGAGCTATGGCCTCAAATAACGCTTTTCTTTGAATTAATCTTTCTATTGGCAAAAGAGGATAACACTGACTATCCGGTGATTTTTTGTTGCATAAGTCACGTCAAACTACACCAACAAGTAGCACTTACTGCATTATATAGACAAGTCAATGCTATTGTTAGGGTACCAATTGTGACAGGTTCGGTAGGGAAAAGGCCAGAGTTGGAGATCTCTCGTAAGGACTACTTACTGTTTTGGTAGAGAAAAGGTCACAGTCGTAGAGCTCTGGTAAAGACGACTTCCTGCTAACTCCATGATTTCCATCTTGTCTGGAGCCCATTCGTGTAGGTGGTAGTCCCCCAAGGAGTCTCTTTAAAGTGAGTTTCTACCCTGGGACGTGCTCATTTTAAATATTCGGGGACACTAACTGATAGCTGTGCAGTTCACGGCCAAGCCCCTTCCACACCTATTGTGAAATAACTATTTGTCTTCATGCTAATGTGAGTAGGCAGCTTATGACTGAGGTGCTTGAGCTTGATGAGGTGTCTTCCACATTGTCAGCTGATCGTTGATGTGAAAAAGTTGTGTGTGATTACATAGAGACAAAGAACACAACACATGAAAGCAGTTTATGTTTGCTTTCTTGATAATCGAGAGCAGAGTCTAGTGGTAAAACACAGTTATGTTAACCCTAAAGAGAAGCACTTATTCTTCCAGCATAAAATATATGCTTCCATTTAAGGTAACTTTAATGTGAAGCAAGGAGATAAACTATGTTTAGAACAGCTCCACAGAATGCTTGTTGAAGAATGGCCATTAACAGCTACCCTAATAAAAAGCACTTACTGCAGGCGAAACCAGTCAATGCTTTGGTTAGGGTTGCTGTTGTGACATGTAGAGACTCAATAAAAAGTAGGTGCTGTAATTCAATAGAGAATGTATTCATTCTGTATGAAAAAAGAGTGCATGATTAGCTAGAAACAGCACATAACACATAAAATAAGTTTATGTAGTCTTTCTTGGTACTCAAGAGCAGAGCCTAGTGGCAAAACACAGTTATGGCTACCCCAAAGAGAAGCACTTATTCTTCCAGCAAAAAAATGTATGCTTCCATTTAAGGTAACTTTAATGTGAAACTGGGAGAAAAACCATGTTCAGAAAAGCACCACAGAATGCTTGTTTTCAAATGGCCATGAACAGATACCCCAATAAAAAGCACTTACTGCAGAACAAACCAGTCAATGCTTTTGTTGGGGTTTCTGTTGTGACATGTAGGTAGATGTAGAGACTCGTTAAAAAGTGGTTGCTGTAATTCAATGCAGAATCAGACATCAACTTAATAGCACTTTCTGTGGCTTGATAAAAGAAGGGTGCTCAAGTTGAAGTAGAATTCAGCATGTTCTGGAAAGCTGAGAGGTATGGAAATGACCTATAACTAACAGAGTTAAGACTACCCCAAAGAGAAGCACTTATGAGCTATGGCCTCAAATAACGCTTTTCTTTGAATTAATCTTTCTATTGGCAAAAGAGGATAACACTGACTATCCGGTGATTTTTTGTTGCATAAGTCACGTCAAACTACACCAACAAGTAGCACTTACTGCATTATATAGACAAGTCAATGCTATTGTTAGGGTACCAATTGTGACAGGTTCGGTAGGGAAAAGGCCAGAGTTGGAGATCTCTCGTAAGGACTACTTACTGTTTTGGTAGAGAAAAGGTCACAGTCGTAGAGCTCTGGTAAAGACGACTTCCTGCTAACTCCATGATTTCCATCTTGTCTGGAGCCCATTCGTGTAGGTGGTAGTCCCCCAAGGAGTCTCTTTAAAGTGAGTTTCTACCCTGGGACGTGCTCATTTTAAATATTCGGGGACACTAACTGATAGCTGTGCAGTTCACGGCCAAGCCCCTTCCACACCTATTGTGAAATAACTATTTGTCTTCATGCTAATGTGAGTAGGCAGCTTATGACTGAGGTGCTTGAGCTTGATGAGGTGTCTTCCACATTGTCAGCTGATCGTTGATGTGAAAAAGTTGTGTGTGATTACATAGAGACAAAGAACACAACACATGAAAGCAGTTTATGTTTGCTTTCTTGATACTCGAGAGCAGAGTCTAGTGGTAAAACACAGTTATGTTAACCCTAAAGAGAAGCACTTATTCTTCCAGCATAAAATATATGCTTCCATTTAAGGTAACTTTAATGTGAAGCAAGGAGATAAACTATGTTTAGAACAGCTCCACAGAATGCTTGTTGAAGAATGGCCATTAACAGCTACCCTAATAAAAAGCACTTACTGCAGGCGAAACCAGTCAATGCTTTGGTTAGGGTTGCTGTTGTGACATGTAGAGACTCAATAAAAAAGTAGGTGCTGTAATTCAATAGAGAATGTATTCATTCTGTATGAAAAAAGAGTGCATGATTAGCTAGAAACAGCACATAACACATAAAATAAGTTTATGTAGTCTTTCTTGGTACTCAAGAGCAGAGCCTAGTGGCAAAACACAGTTATGGCTACCCCAAAGAGAAGCACTTATTCTTCCAGCAAAAAAATGTATGCTTCCATTTAAGGTAACTTTAATGTGAAACTGGGAGAAAAACCATGTTCAGAAAAGCACCACAGAATGCTTGTTTTCAAATGGCCATGAACAAATACCCCAATAAAAAGCACTTACTGCAGACCAAACCAGTCAATGCTTTTGTTGGGGTTTCTGTTGTGACATGTAGGTAGATGTAGAGACTCGTTAAAAAGTGGTTGCTGTAATTCAATGCAGAATCAGACATCAACTTAATAGCACTTTCTGTGGCTTGATAAAAGAAGGGTGCTCAAGTTGAAGTAGAATTCAGCATGTTCTGGAAAGCTGAGAGCTATGGAAATGACCTATAACTAACAGAGTTAAGACTACCCCAAAGAGAAGCACTTATGAGCTATGGCCTCAAATAACGCTTTTCTTTGAATTAATCTTTCTATTGGCAAAAGAGGATAACACTGACTATCCGGTGATTTTTTGTTGCATAAGTCACGTCAAACTACACCAACAAGTAGCACTTACTGCATTATATAGACAAGTCAATGCTATTGTTAGGGTACCAATTGTGACAGGTTCGGTAGGGAAAAGGCCAGAGTTGGAGATCTCTGGTAAGGACTACTTACTGTTTTGGTAGAGAAAAGGCCACAGTAGGCCACACTCAGTTAAAGACGACTTCCTGCTAACTCCATGATTTCCATCTTGTCTGGAGCCTATTCGTGTAGGTGGTAGTCCTCCAAGGAGTCTCACTAAAGTGAGTTTCTACCCTGGGATGTGCTCATTTTAAATATTCAGGGACACTAACTGATAGCTGTGCAGTTCATGGCCAAGCCCCTTCCACACCTATTGTGAAATAACTATTCGTCTTCATGCTAATGTCAGTAGGCAGCTTATGACTGAGGTGCTTGAGCTTGATGAGGCGTCTTCCACATTGTCAGCTGATCGTTGATGTGAAAAAGTTGTGTACTTTGTCTCTATGTAATCACACACAACACATGAAAGCAGTTTATGTTTGCTTTCTTGATACTCGAGAGCAGAGTCTAGTGGTAAAACACAGTTATGTTAACCCTAAAGAGAAGCACTTATTCTTCCAGCATAAAATATATGCTTCCATTTAAGGTAACTTTAATGTGAAGCAAGGAGATAAACTATGTTTAGAACAGCTCCACAGGATGCTTGTTGAAGAATGGCCATTAACAGCTACCCTAATAAAAAGCACTTACTGCAGGCGAAACCAGTCAATGCTTTGGTTAGGGTTGCTGTTGTGACATGTCGAGACTCAATAAAAAGTAGTTGCTGTAATTCAACAGAGAATCTATTCATTCTGTATGAAAAAAAGAGTGCATGATTAGCTAGAAACAGCACATAACACACAAAATAAGTTTATGTAGTCTTTCTTGGTACTCAAGAGCAGAGCCTAGTGGCAAAACACAGTTAAGGCTACCCCAAAGAGAAGCACTTATTCTTCCAGCAAAAAATGTATGCTTCCATTTAAGGTAACTTTAATGTGAAACTGGGAGAAAAACCATGTTCAGAAAAGCACCACAGAATGCTTGTTTTCAAATGGCCATGAACAGATACCCCAATAAAAAGCACTTACTGCAGAACAAACCAGTCAATGCTTTTGTTGGGGTTTCTGTTGTGACATGTAGGTAGATGTAGAGACTCGTTAAAAAGTGGTTGCTGTAATTCAATGCAGAATCAGACATCAACTTAATAGCACTTTCTGTGGCTTGATAAAAGAAGGGTGCTCAAGTTGAAGTAGAATTCAGCATGTTCTGGAAAGCTGAGAGCTATGGAAATGACCTATAACTAACAGAGTTAAGACTACCCCAAAGAGAAGCACTTATGAGCTATGGCCTCAAATAACGCTTTTCTTTGAATTAATCTTTCTATTGGCAAAAGAGGATAACACTGACTATCCGGTGATTTTTTGTTGCATAAGTCACGTCAAACTACACCAACAAGTAGCACTTACTGCATTATATAGACAAGTCAATGCTATTGTTAGGGTACCAATTGTGACAGGTTCGGTAGGGAAAAGGCCAGAGTTGGAGATCTCTCGTAAGGACTACTTACTGTTTTGGTAGAGAAAAGGTCACAGTCGTAGAGCTCTGGTAAAGACGACTTCCTGCTAACTCCATGATTTCCATCTTGTCTGGAGCCCATTCGTGTAGGTGGTAGTCCCCCAAGGAGTCTCTTTAAAGTGAGTTTCTACCCTGGGACGTGCTCATTTTAAATATTCGGGGACACTAACTGATAGCTGTGCAGTTCACGGCCAAGCCCCTTCCACACCTATTGTGAAATAACTATTTGTCTTCATGCTAATGTGAGTAGGCAGCTTATGACTGAGGTGCTTGAGCTTGATGAGGTGTCTTCCACATTGTCAGCTGATCGTTGATGTGAAAAAGTTGTGTGTGATTACATAGAGACAAAGAACACAACACATGAAAGCAGTTTATGTTTGCTTTCTTGATAATCGAGAGCAGAGTCTAGTGGTAAAACACAGTTATGTTAACCCTAAAGAGAAGCACTTATTCTTCCAGCATAAAATATATGCTTCCATTTAAGGTAACTTTAATGTGAAGCAAGGAGATAAACTATGTTTAGAACAGCTCCACAGAATGCTTGTTGAAGAATGGCCATTAACAGCTACCCTAATAAAAAGCACTTACTGCAGGCGAAACCAGTCAATGCTTTGGTTAGGGTTGCTGTTGTGACATGTAGAGACTCAATAAAAAGTAGGTGCTGTAATTCAATAGAGAATGTATTCATTCTGTATGAAAAAAGAGTGCATGATTAGCTAGAAACAGCACATAACACATAAAATAAGTTTATGTAGTCTTTCTTGGTACTCAAGAGCAGAGCCTAGTGGCAAAACACAGTTATGGCTACCCCAAAGAGAAGCACTTATTCTTCCAGCAAAAAAATGTATGCTTCCATTTAAGGTAACTTTAATGTGAAACTGGGAGAAAAACCATGTTCAGAAAAGCACCACAGAATGCTTGTTTTCAAATGGCCATGAACAGATACCCCAATAAAAAGCACTTACTGCAGAACAAACCAGTCAATGCTTTTGTTGGGGTTTCTGTTGTGACATGTAGGTAGATGTAGAGACTCGTTAAAAAGTGGTTGCTGTAATTCAATGCAGAATCAGACATCAACTTAATAGCACTTTCTGTGGCTTGATAAAAGAAGGGTGCTCAAGTTGAAGTAGAATTCAGCATGTTCTGGAAAGCTGAGAGGTATGGAAATGACCTATAACTAACAGAGTTAAGACTACCCCAAAGAGAAGCACTTATGAGCTATGGCCTCAAATAACGCTTTTCTTTGAATTAATCTTTCTATTGGCAAAAGAGGATAACACTGACTATCCGGTGATTTTTTGTTGCATAAGTCACGTCAAACTACACCAACAAGTAGCACTTACTGCATTATATAGACAAGTCAATGCTATTGTTAGGGTACCAATTGTGACAGGTTCGGTAGGGAAAAGGCCAGAGTTGGAGATCTCTCGTAAGGACTACTTACTGTTTTGGTAGAGAAAAGGTCACAGTCGTAGAGCTCTGGTAAAGACGACTTCCTGCTAACTCCATGATTTCCATCTTGTCTGGAGCCCATTCGTGTAGGTGGTAGTCCCCCAAGGAGTCTCTTTAAAGTGAGTTTCTACCCTGGGACGTGCTCATTTTAAATATTCGGGGACACTAACTGATAGCTGTGCAGTTCACGGCCAAGCCCCTTCCACACCTATTGTGAAATAACTATTTGTCTTCATGCTAATGTGAGTAGGCAGCTTATGACTGAGGTGCTTGAGCTTGATGAGGTGTCTTCCACATTGTCAGCTGATCGTTGATGTGAAAAAGTTGTGTGTGATTACATAGAGACAAAGAACACAACACATGAAAGCAGTTTATGTTTGCTTTCTTGATACTCGAGAGCAGAGTCTAGTGGTAAAACACAGTTATGTTAACCCTAAAGAGAAGCACTTATTCTTCCAGCATAAAATATATGCTTCCATTTAAGGTAACTTTAATGTGAAGCAAGGAGATAAACTATGTTTAGAACAGCTCCACAGAATGCTTGTTGAAGAATGGCCATTAACAGCTACCCTAATAAAAAGCACTTACTGCAGGCGAAACCAGTCAATGCTTTGGTTAGGGTTGCTGTTGTGACATGTAGAGACTCAATAAAAAAGTAGGTGCTGTAATTCAATAGAGAATGTATTCATTCTGTATGAAAAAAGAGTGCATGATTAGCTAGAAACAGCACATAACACATAAAATAAGTTTATGTAGTCTTTCTTGGTACTCAAGAGCAGAGCCTAGTGGCAAAACACAGTTATGGCTACCCCAAAGAGAAGCACTTATTCTTCCAGCAAAAAAATGTATGCTTCCATTTAAGGTAACTTTAATGTGAAACTGGGAGAAAAACCATGTTCAGAAAAGCACCACAGAATGCTTGTTTTCAAATGGCCATGAACAAATACCCCAATAAAAAGCACTTACTGCAGACCAAACCAGTCAATGCTTTTGTTGGGGTTTCTGTTGTGACATGTAGGTAGATGTAGAGACTCGTTAAAAAGTGGTTGCTGTAATTCAATGCAGAATCAGACATCAACTTAATAGCACTTTCTGTGGCTTGATAAAAGAAGGGTGCTCAAGTTGAAGTAGAATTCAGCATGTTCTGGAAAGCTGAGAGCTATGGAAATGACCTATAACTAACAGAGTTAAGACTACCCCAAAGAGAAGCACTTATGAGCTATGGCCTCAAATAACGCTTTTCTTTGAATTAATCTTTCTATTGGCAAAAGAGGATAACACTGACTATCCGGTGATTTTTTGTTGCATAAGTCACGTCAAACTACACCAACAAGTAGCACTTACTGCATTATATAGACAAGTCAATGCTATTGTTAGGGTACCAATTGTGACAGGTTCGGTAGGGAAAAGGCCAGAGTTGGAGATCTCTGGTAAGGACTACTTACTGTTTTGGTAGAGAAAAGGCCACAGTAGGCCACACTCAGTTAAAGACGACTTCCTGCTAACTCCATGATTTCCATCTTGTCTGGAGCCTATTCGTGTAGGTGGTAGTCCTCCAAGGAGTCTCACTAAAGTGAGTTTCTACCCTGGGATGTGCTCATTTTAAATATTCAGGGACACTAACTGATAGCTGTGCAGTTCATGGCCAAGCCCCTTCCACACCTATTGTGAAATAACTATTCGTCTTCATGCTAATGTCAGTAGGCAGCTTATGACTGAGGTGCTTGAGCTTGATGAGGCGTCTTCCACATTGTCAGCTGATCGTTGATGTGAAAAAGTTGTGTACTTTGTCTCTATGTAATCACACACAACACATGAAAGCAGTTTATGTTTGCTTTCTTGATACTCGAGAGCAGAGTCTAGTGGTAAAACACAGGTATGTTAACCCTAAAGAGAAGCACTTATTCTTCCAGCATAAAATATATGCTTCCATTTAAGGTAACTTTAATGTGAAGCAAGGAGATAAACTATGTTTAGAACAGCTCCACAGGATGCTTGTTGAAGAATGGCCATTAACAGCTACCCTAATAAAAAGCACTTACTGCAGGCGAAACCAGTCAATGCTTTGGTTAGGGTTGCTGTTGTGACATGTCGAGACTCAATAAAAAGTAGTTGCTGTAATTCAACAGAGAATCTATTCATTCTGTATGAAAAAAAGAGTGCATGATTAGCTAGAAACAGCACATAACACACAAAATAAGTTTATGTAGTCTTTCTTGGTACTCAAGAGCAGAGCCTAGTGGCAAAACACAGTTAAGGCTACCCCAAAGAGAAGCACTTATTCTTCCAGCAAAAAATGTATGCTTCCATTTAAGGTAACTTTAATGTGAAACTGGGAGAAAAACCATGTTCAGAAAAGCACCACAGAATGCTTGTTTTCAAATGGCCATGAACAGATACCCCAATAAAAAGCACTTACTGCAGAACAAACCAGTCAATGCTTTTGTTGGGGTTTCTGTTGTGACATGTAGGTAGATGTAGAGACTCGTTAAAAAGTGGTTGCTGTAATTCAATGCAGAATCAGACATCAACTTAATAGCACTTTCTGTGGCTTGATAAAAGAAGGGTGCTCAAGTTGAAGTAGAATTCAGCATGTTCTGGAAAGCTGAGAGCTATGGAAATGACCTATAACTAACAGAGTTAAGACTACCCCAAAGAGAAGCACTTATGAGCTATGGCCTCAAATAACGCTTTTCTTTGAATTAATCTTTCTATTGGCAAAAGAGGATAACACTGACTATCCGGTGATTTTTTGTTGCATAAGTCACGTCAAACTACACCAACAAGTAGCACTTACTGCATTATATAGACAAGTCAATGCTATTGTTAGGGTACCAATTGTGACAGGTTCGGTAGGGAAAAGGCCAGAGTTGGAGATCTCTCGTAAGGACTACTTACTGTTTTGGTAGAGAAAAGGTCAGAGTCGTAGAGCTCTGGTAAAGACGACTTCCTGCTAACTCCATGATTTCCATCTTGTCTGGAGCCCATTCGTGTAGGTGGTAGTCCCCCAAGGAGTCTCTTTAAAGTGAGTTTCTACCCTGGGACGTGCTCATTTTAAATATTCGGGGACACTAACTGATAGCTGTGCAGTTCACGGCCAAGCCCCTTCCACACCTATTGTGAAATAACTATTTGTCTTCATGCTAATGTGAGTAGGCAGCTTATGACTGAGGTGCTTGAGCTTGATGAGGTGTCTTCCACATTGTCAGCTGATCGTTGATGTGAAAAAGTTGTGTGTGATTACATAGAGACAAAGAACACAACACATGAAAGCAGTTTATGTTTGCTTTCTTGATACTCGAGAGCAGAGTCTAGTGGTAAAACACAGTTATGTTAACCCTAAAGAGAAGCACTTATTCTTCCAGCATAAAATATATGCTTCCATTTAAGGTAACTTTAATGTGAAGCAAGGAGATAAACTATGTTTAGAACAGCTCCACAGGATGCTTGTTGAAGAATGGCCATTAACAGCTACCCTAATAAAAAGCACTTACTGCAGGCGAAACCAGTCAATGCTTTGGTTAGGGTTGCTGTTGTGACATGTCGAGACTCAATAAAAAGTAGTTGCTGTAATTCAACAGAGAATCTATTCATTCTGTATGAAAAAAAGAGTGCATGATTAGCTAGAAACAGCACATAACACACAAAATAAGTTTATGTAGTCTTTCTTGGTACTCAAGAGCAGAGCCTAGTGGCAAAACACAGTTAAGGCTACCCCAAAGAGAAGCACTTATTCTTCCAGCAAAAAATGTATGCTTCCATTTAAGGTAACTTTAATGTGAAACTGGGAGAAAAACCATGTTCAGAAAAGCACCACAGAATGCTTGTTTTCAAATGGCCATGAACAGATACCCCAATAAAAAGCACTTACTGCAGAACAAACCAGTCAATGCTTTTGTTGGGGTTTCTGTTGTGACATGTAGGTAGATGTAGAGACTCGTTAAAAAGTGGTTGCTGTAATTCAATGCAGAATCAGACATCAACTTAATAGCACTTTCTGTGGCTTGATAAAAGAAGGGTGCTCAAGTTGAAGTAGAATTCAGCATGTTCTGGAAAGCTGAGAGCTATGGAAATGACCTATAACTAACAGAGTTAAGACTACCCCAAAGAGAAGCACTTATGAGCTATGGCCTCAAATAACGCTTTTCTTTGAATTAATCTTTCTATTGGCAAAAGAGGATAACACTGACTATCCGGTGATTTTTTGTTGCATAAGTCACGTCAAACTACACCAACAAGTAGCACTTACTGCATTATATAGACAAGTCAATGCTATTGTTAGGGTACCAATTGTGACAGGTTCGGTAGGGAAAAGGCCAGAGTTGGAGATCTCTCGTAAGGACTACTTACTGTTTTGGTAGAGAAAAGGTCAGAGTCGTAGAGCTCTGGTAAAGACGACTTCCTGCTAACTCCATGATTTCCATCTTGTCTGGAGCCCATTCGTGTAGGTGGTAGTCCCCCAAGGAGTCTCTTTAAAGTGAGTTTCTACCCTGGGACGTGCTCATTTTAAATATTCGGGGACACTAACTGATAGCTGTGCAGTTCACGGCCAAGCCCCTTCCACACCTATTGTGAAATAACTATTTGTCTTCATGCTAATGTGAGTAGGCAGCTTATGACTGAGGTGCTTGAGCTTGATGAGGTGTCTTCCACATTGTCAGCTGATCGTTGATGTGAAAAAGTTGTGTGTGATTACATAGAGACAAAGAACACAACACATGAAAGCAGTTTATGTTTGCTTTCTTGATACTCGAGAGCAGAGTCTAGTGGTAAAACACAGTTATGTTAACCCTAAAGAGAAGCACTTATTCTTCCAGCATAAAATATATGCTTCCATTTAAGGTAACTTTAATGTGAAGCAAGGAGATAAACTATGTTTAGAACAGCTCCACAGAATGCTTGTTGAAGAATGGCCATTAACAGCTACCCTAATAAAAAGCACTTACTGCAGGCGAAACCAGTCAATGCTTTGGTTAGGGTTGCTGTTGTGACATGTAGAGACTCAATAAAAAGTAGGTGCTGTAATTCAATAGAGAATGTATTCATTCTGTATGAAAAAAGAGTGCATGATTAGCTAGAAACAGCACATAACACATCAAATAAGTTTATGTAGTCTTTCTTGGTACTCAAGAGCAGAGCCTAGTGGCAAAACACAGTTATGGCTACCCCAAAGAGAAGCACTTATTCTTCCAGCAAAAAAAATGTATGCTTCCATTTAAGGTAACTTTAATGTGAAACTGGGAGAAAAACCATGTTCAGAAAAGCACCACAGAATGCTTGTTTTCAAATGGCCATGAACAAATACCCCAATAAAAAGCACTTACTGCAGACCAAACCAGTCAATGCTTTTGTTGGGGTTTCTGTTGTGACATGTAGGTAGATGTAGAGACTCGTTAAAAAGTGGTTGCTGTAATTCAATGCAGAATCAGACATCAACTTAATAGCACTTTCTGTGGCTTGATGAAAGAAGGGTGCTCAAGTTGAAGTAGAATTCAGCATGTTCTGGAAAGCTGAGAGCTATGGAAATGACCTATAACTAACAGAGTTAAGACTACCCCAAAGAGAAGCACTTATGAGCTATGGCCTCAAATAATGCTTTTCTTTGAATTAGTCTTTCTATTGGCAAAAGAGGATAACACTGACTATCCGGTGATTTTTTGTTGCATAAGTCACGTCAAACTACACCAACAAGTAGCACTTACTGCATTATATAGACAAGTCAATGCTATTGTTAGGGTACCAATTGTGACAGGTTCGGTAGGGAAAAGGCCAGAGTTGGAGATCTCTCGTAAGGACTACTTACTGTTTTGGTAGAGAAAAGGTCACAGTCGTAGAGCTCTGGTAAAGACGACTTCCTGCTAACTCCATGATTTCCATCTTGTCTGGAGCCCATTCGTGTAGGTGGTAGTCCCCCAAGGAGTCTCTTTAAAGTGAGTTTCTACCCTGGGACGTGCTCATTTTAAATATTCGGGGACACTAACTGATAGCTGTGCAGTTCACGGCCAAGCCCCTTCCACACCTATTGTGAAATAACTATTTGTCTTCATGCTAATGTGAGTAGGCAGCTTATGACTGAGGTGCTTGAGCTTGATGAGGTGTCTTCCACATTGTCAGCTGATCGTTGATGTGAAAAAGTTGTGTGTGATTACATAGAGACAAAGAACACAACACATGAAAGCAGTTTATGTTTGCTTTCTTGATACTCGAGAGCAGAGTCTAGTGGTAAAACACAGTTATGTTAACCCTAAAGAGAAGCACTTATTCTTCCAGCATAAAATATATGCTTCCATTTAAGGTAACTTTAATGTGAAGCAAGGAGATAAACTATGTTTAGAACAGCTCCACAGAATGCTTGTTGAAGAATGGCCATTAACAGCTACCCTAATAAAAAGCACTTACTGCAGGCGAAACCAGTCAATGCTTTGGTTAGGGTTGCTGTTGTGACATGTAGAGACTCAATAAAAAGTAGGTGCTGTAATTCAATAGAGAATGTATTCATTCTGTATGAAAAAAGAGTGCATGATTAGCTAGAAACAGCACATAACACATAAAATAAGTTTATGTAGTCTTTCTTGGTACTCAAGAGCAGAGCCTAGTGGCAAAACACAGTTATGGCTACCCCAAAGAGAAGCACTTATTCTTCCAGCAAAAAAATGTATGCTTCCATTTAAGGTAACTTTAATGTGAAACTGGGAGAAAAACCATGTTCAGAAAAGCACCACAGAATGCTTGTTTTCAAATGGCCATGAACAAATGCCCCAATAAAAAGCACTTACTGCAGACCAAACCAGTCAATGCTTTTGTTGGGGTTTCTGTTGTGACATGTAGGTAGATGTAGAGACTCGTTAAAAAGTTGTTGCTGTAATTCAATGCAGAATCAGACATCAACTTAATAGCACTTTCTGTGGCTTGATAAAAGAAGGGTGCTCAAGTTGAAGTAGAATTCAGCATGTTCTGGAAAGCTGAGAGCTATGGAAATGACCTATAACTAACAGAGTTAAGACTACCCCAAAGAGAAGCACTTATGAGCTATGGCCTCAAATAACGCTTTTCTTTGAATTAATCTTTCTATTGGCAAAAGAGGATAACACTGACTATCCGGTGATTTTTTGTTGCATAAGTCACGTCAAACTACACCAACAAGTAGCACTTACTGCATTATATAGACAAGTCAATGCTATTGTTAGGGTACCAATTGTGACAGGTTCGGTAGGGATAAGGCCAGAGTTGGAGATCTCTCGTAAGGACTACTTACTGTTTTGGTAGAGAAAAGGTCACAGTCGTAGAGCTCTGGTAAAGACGACTTCCTGCTAACTCCATGATTTCCATCTTGTCTGGAGCCCATTCGTGTAGGTGGTAGTCCCCCAAGGAGTCTCTTTAAAGTGAGTTTCTACCCTGGGACGTGCTCATTTTAAATATTCGGGGACACTAACTGATAGCTGTGCAGTTCACGGCCAAGCCCCTTCCACACCTATTGTGAAATAACTATTTGTCTTCATGCTAATGTGAGTAGGCAGCTTATGACTGAGGTGCTTGAGCTTGATGAGGTGTCTTCCACATTGTCAGCTGATCGTTGATGTGAAAAAGTTGTGTGTGATTACATAGAGACAAAGAACACAACACATGAAAGCAGTTTATGTTTGCTTTCTTGATACTCGAGAGCAGAGTCTAGTGGTAAAACACAGTTATGTTAACCCTAAAGAGAAGCACTTATTCTTCCAGCATAAAATATATGCTTCCATTTAAGGTAACTTTAATGTGAAGCAAGGAGATAAACTATGTTTAGAACAGCTCCACAGAATGCTTGTTGAAGAATGGCCATTAACAGCTACCCTAATAAAAAGCACTTACTGCAGGCGAAACCAGTCAATGCTTTGGTTAGGGTTGCGGTTGTGACATGTAGAGACTCAATAAAAAGTAGGTGCTGTAATTCAATAGAGAATGTATTAATTCTGTATGAAAAAAGAGTGCATGATTAGCTAGAAACAGCACATAACACATAAAATAAGTTTATGTAGTCTTTCTTGGTACTCAAGAGCAGAGCCTAGTGGCAAAACACAGTTATGGCTACCCCAAAGAGAAGCACTTATTCTTCCAGCAAAAAAATGTATGCTTCCATTTAAGGTAACTTTAATGTGAAACTGGGAGAAAAACCATGTTCAGAAAAGCACCACAGAATGCTTGTTTTCAAATGGCCATGAACAAATGCCCCAATAAAAAGCACTTACTGCAGACCAAACCAGTCAATGCTTTTGTTGGGGTTTCTGTTGTGACATGTAGGTAGATGTAGAGACTCGTTAAAAAGTGGTTGCTGTAATTCAATGCAGAATCAGACATCAACTTAATAGCACTTTCTGTGGCTTGATAAAAGAAGGGTGCTCAAGTTGAAGTAGAATTCAGCATGTTCTGGAAAGCTGAGAGCTATGGAAATGACCTATAACTAACAGAGTTAAGACTACCCCAAAGAGAAGCACTTATGAGCTATGGCCTCAAATAACGCTTTTCTTTGAATTAATCTTTCTATTGGCAAAAGAGGATAACACTGACTATCCGGTGATTTTTTGTTGCATAAGTCACGTCAAACTACACCAACAAGTAGCACTTACTGCATTATATAGACAAGTCAATGCTATTGTTAGGGTACCAATTGTGACAGGTTCGGTAGGGAAAAGGCCAGAGTTGGAGATCTCTCGTAAGGACTACTTACTGTTTTGGTAGAGAAAAGGTCACAGTCGTAGAGCTCTGGTAAAGACGACTTCCTGCTAACTCCATGATTTCCATCTTGTCTGGAGCCCATTCGTGTAGGTGGTAGTCCCCCAAGGAGTCTCTTTAAAGTGAGTTTCTACCCTGGGACGTGCTCATTTTAAATATTCGGGGACACTAACTGATAGCTGTGCAGTTCACGGCCAAGCCCCTTCCACACCTATTGTGAAATAACTATTTGTCTTCATGCTAATGTGAGTAGGCAGCTTATGACTGAGGTGCTTGAGCTTGATGAGGTGTCTTCCACATTGTCAGCTGATCGTTGATGTGAAAAAGTTGTGTGTGATTACATAGAGACAAAGAACACAACACATGAAAGCAGTTTATGTTTGCTTTCTTGATACTCGAGAGCAGAGTCTAGTGGTAAAACACAGTTATGTTAACCCTAAAGAGAAGCACTTATTCTTCCAGCATAAAATATATGCTTCCATTTAAGGTAACTTTAATGTGAAGCAAGGAGATAAACTATGTTTAGAACAGCTCCACAGAATGCTTGTTGAAGAATGGCCATTAACAGCTACCCTAATAAAAAGCACTTACTGCAGGCGAAACCAGTCAATGCTTTGGTTAGGGTTGCTGTTGTGACATGTAGAGACTCAATAAAAAGTAGGTGCTGTAATTCAATAGAGAATGTATTCATTCTGTATGAAAAAAGAGTGCATGATTAGCTAGAAACAGCACATAACACATAAAATAAGTTTATGTAGTCTTTCTTGGTACTCAAGAGCAGAGCCTAGTGGCAAAACACAGTTATGGCTACCCCAAAGAGAAGCACTTATTCTTCCAGCAAAAAAATGTATGCTTCCATTTAAGGTAACTTTAATGTGAAACTGGGAGAAAAACCATGTTCAGAAAAGCACCACAGAATGCTTGTTTTCAAATGGCCATGAACAAATACCCCAATAAAAAGCACTTACTGCAGACCAAACCAGTCAATGCTTTTGTTGGGGTTTCTGTTGTGACATGTAGGTAGATGTAGAGACTCGTTAAAAAGTGGTTGCTGTAATTCAATGCAGAATCAGACATCAACTTAATAGCACTTTCTGTGGCTTGATAAAAGAAGGGTGCTCAAGTTGAAGTAGAATTCAGCATGTTCTGGAAAGCTGAGAGCTATGGAAATGACCTATAACTAACAGAGTTAAGACTACCCCAAAGAGAAGCACTTATGAGCTATGGCCTCAAATAACGCTTTTCTTTGAATTAATCTTTCTATTGGCAAAAGAGGATAACACTGACTATCCGGTGATTTTTTGTTGCATAAGTCACGTCAAACTACACCAACAAGTAGCACTTACTGCATTATATAGACAAGTCAATGCTATTGTTAGGGTACCAATTGTGACAGGTTCGGTAGGGAAAAGGCCAGAGTTGGAGATCTCTGGTAAGGACTACTTACTGTTTTGGTAGAGAAAAGGCCACAGTAGGCCACACTCAGTTAAAGACGACTTCCTGCTAACTCCATGATTTCCATCTTGTCTGGAGCCTATTCGTGTAGGTGGTAGTCCTCCAAGGAGTCTCACTAAAGTGAGTTTCTACCCTGGGATGTGCTCATTTTAAATATTCAGGGACACTAACTGATAGCTGTGCAGTTCATGGCCAAGCCCCTTCCACACCTATTGTGAAATAACTATTCGTCTTCATGCTAATGTCAGTAGGCAGCTTATGACTGAGGTGCTTGAGCTTGATGAGGCGTCTTCCACATTGTCAGCTGATCGTTGATGTGAAAAAGTTGTGTACTTTGTCTCTATGTAATCACACACAACACATGAAAGCAGTTTATGTTTGCTTTCTTGATACTCGAGAGCAGAGTCTAGTGGTAAAACACAGTTATGTTAACCCTAAAGAGAAGCACTTATTCTTCCAGCATAAAATATATGCTTCCATTTAAGGTAACTTTAATGTGAAGCAAGGAGATAAACTATGTTTAGAACAGCTCCACAGGATGCTTGTTGAAGAATGGCCATTAACAGCTACCCTAATAAAAAGCACTTACTGCAGGCGAAACCAGTCAATGCTTTGGTTAGGGTTGCTGTTGTGACATGTCGAGACTCAATAAAAAGTAGTTGCTGTAATTCAACAGAGAATCTATTCATTCTGTATGAAAAAAAGAGTGCATGATTAGCTAGAAACAGCACATAACACACAAAATAAGTTTATGTAGTCTTTCTTGGTACTCAAGAGCAGAGCCTAGTGGCAAAACACAGTTAAGGCTACCCCAAAGAGAAGCACTTATTCTTCCAGCAAAAAATGTATGCTTCCATTTAAGGTAACTTTAATGTGAAACTGGGAGAAAAACCATGTTCAGAAAAGCACCACAGAATGCTTGTTTTCAAATGGCCATGAACAGATACCCCAATAAAAAGCACTTACTGCAGAACAAACCAGTCAATGCTTTTGTTGGGGTTTCTGTTGTGACATGTAGGTAGATGTAGAGACTCGTTAAAAAGTGGTTGCTGTAATTCAATGCAGAATCAGACATCAACTTAATAGCACTTTCTGTGGCTTGATAAAAGAAGGGTGCTCAAGTTGAAGTAGAATTCAGCATGTTCTGGAAAGCTGAGAGCTATGGAAATGACCTATAACTAACAGAGTTAAGACTACCCCAAAGAGAAGCACTTATGAGCTATGGCCTCAAATAACGCTTTTCTTTGAATTAATCTTTCTATTGGCAAAAGAGGATAACACTGACTATCCGGTGATTTTTTGTTGCATAAGTCACGTCAAACTACACCAACAAGTAGCACTTACTGCATTATATAGACAAGTCAATGCTATTGTTAGGGTACCAATTGTGACAGGTTCGGTAGGGAAAAGGCCAGAGTTGGAGATCTCTCGTAAGGACTACTTACTGTTTTGGTAGAGAAAAGGTCAGAGTCGTAGAGCTCTGGTAAAGACGACTTCCTGCTAACTCCATGATTTCCATCTTGTCTGGAGCCCATTCGTGTAGGTGGTAGTCCCCCAAGGAGTCTCTTTAAAGTGAGTTTCTACCCTGGGACGTGCTCATTTTAAATATTCGGGGACACTAACTGATAGCTGTGCAGTTCACGGCCAAGCCCCTTCCACACCTATTGTGAAATAACTATTTGTCTTCATGCTAATGTGAGTAGGCAGCTTATGACTGAGGTGCTTGAGCTTGATGAGGTGTCTTCCACATTGTCAGCTGATCGTTGATGTGAAAAAGTTGTGTGTGATTACATAGAGACAAAGAACACAACACATGAAAGCAGTTTATGTTTGCTTTCTTGATACTCGAGAGCAGAGTCTAGTGGTAAAACACAGTTATGTTAACCCTAAAGAGAAGCACTTATTCTTCCAGCATAAAATATATGCTTCCATTTAAGGTAACTTTAATGTGAAGCAAGGAGATAAACTATGTTTAGAACAGCTCCACAGAATGCTTGTTGAAGAATGGCCATTAACAGCTACCCTAATAAAAAGCACTTACTGCAGGCGAAACCAGTCAATGCTTTGGTTAGGGTTGCTGTTGTGACATGTAGAGACTCAATAAAAAGTAGGTGCTGTAATTCAATAGAGAATGTATTCATTCTGTATGAAAAAAGAGTGCATGATTAGCTAGAAACAGCACATAACACATCAAATAAGTTTATGTAGTCTTTCTTGGTACTCAAGAGCAGAGCCTAGTGGCAAAACACAGTTATGGCTACCCAAAGAGAAGCACTTATTCTTCCAGCAAAAAAAAATGTATGCTTCCATTTAAGGTAACTTTAATGTGAAACTGGGAGAAAAACCATGTTCAGAAAAGCACCACAGAATGCTTGTTTTCAAATGGCCATGAACAAATACCCCAATAAAAAGCACTTACTGCAGACCAAACCAGTCAATGCTTTTGTTGGGGTTTCTGTTGTGACATGTAGGTAGATGTAGAGACTCGTTAAAAAGTGGTTGCTGTAATTCAATGCAGAATCAGACATCAACTTAATAGCACTTTCTGTGGCTTGATGAAAGAAGGGTGCTCAAGTTGAAGTAGAATTCAGCATGTTCTGGAAAGCTGAGAGCTATGGAAATGACCTATAACTAACAGAGTTAAGACTACCCCAAAGAGAAGCACTTATGAGCTATGGCCTCAAATAACGCTTTTCTTTGAATTAATCTTTCTATTGGCAAAAGAGGATAACACTGACTATCCGGTGATTTTTTGTTGCATAAGTCACGTCAAACTACACCAACAAGTAGCACTTACTGCATTATATAGACAAGTCAATGCTATTGTTAGGGTACCAATTGTGACAGGTTCGGTAGGGAAAAGGCCAGAGTTGGAGATCTCTCGTAAGGACTACTTACTGTTTTGGTAGAGAAAAGGTCACAGTCGTAGAGCTCTGGTAAAGACGACTTCCTGCTAACTCCATGATTTCCATCTTGTCTGGAGCCCATTCGTGTAGGTGGTAGTCCCCCAAGGAGTCTCTTTAAAGTGAGTTTCTACCCTGGGACGTGCTCATTTTAAATATTCGGGGACACTAACTGATAGCTGTGCAGTTCACGGCCAAGCCCCTTCCACACCTATTGTGAAATAACTATTTGTCTTCATGCTAATGTGAGTAGGCAGCTTATGACTGAGGTGCTTGAGCTTGATGAGGTGTCTTCCACATTGTCAGCTGATCGTTGATGTGAAAAAGTTGTGTGTGATTACATAGAGACAAAGAACACAACACATGAAAGCAGTTTATGTTTGCTTTCTTGATACTCGAGAGCAGAGTCTAGTGGTAAAACACAGTTATGTTAACCCTAAAGAGAAGCACTTATTCTTCCAGCATAAAATATATGCTTCCATTTAAGGTAACTTTAATGTGAAGCAAGGAGATAAACTATGTTTAGAACAGCTCCACAGAATGCTTGTTGAAGAATGGCCATTAACAGCTACCCTAATAAAAAGCACTTACTGCAGGCGAAACCAGTCAATGCTTTGGTTAGGGTTGCTGTTGTGACATGTAGAGACTCAATAAAAAGTAGTTGCTGTAATTCAATAGAGAATCTATTCATTCTGTATGAAAAAAGAGTGCATGATTAGCTAGAAACAGCACATAACACATAAAATAAGTTTATGTAGTCTTTCTTGGTACTCAAGAGCAGAGCCTAGTGGCAAAACACAGTTATGGCTACCCCAAAGAGAAGCACTTATTCTTCCAGCAAAAAAATGTATGCTTCCATTTAAGGTAACTTTAATGTGAAACTGGGAGAAAAACCATGTTCAGAAAAGCACCACAGAATGCTTGTTTTCAAATGGCCATGAACAAATACCCCAATAAAAAGCACTTACTGCAGACCAAACCAGTCAATGCTTTTGTTGGGGTTTCTGTTGTGACATGTAGGTAGATGTAGAGACTCGTTAAAAAGTGGTTGCTGTAATTCAATGCAGAATCAGACATCAACTTAATAGCACTTTCTTTGGCTTGATAAAAGAAGGGTGCTCAAGTTGAAGTAGAATTCAGCATGTTCTGGAAAGCTGAGAGCTATGGAAATGACCTATAACTAACAGAGTTAAGACTACCCCAAAGAGAAGCACTTATGAGCTATGGCCTCAAATAATGCTTTTCTTTGAATTAGTCTTTCTATTGGCAAAAGAGGATAACACTGACTATCCAGTGATTTTTTGTTGCATAAGTCACGTCAAACTACACCAACAAGTAGCACTTACTGCATTATATAGACAAGTCAATGCTATTGTTAGGGTACCAATTGTGACAGGTTCGGTAGGGAAAAGGCCAGAGTTGGAGATCTCTGGTAAGGACTACTTACTGTTTTGGTAGAGAAAAGGCCACAGTCGTAGAGCTCTGGTAAAGACGACTTCCTGCTAACTCCATGATTTCCATCTTGTCTGGAGCCTATTCATTTGGGTGGTAGTCCTCCAAGGAGTCTCATTAAAGTGAGCTTCTACCCTGGGATGTGCTCATTTTAAATATTCAGGGACACTAACTGATAGCTGTGCAGTTCACGGCCAAGCCCCTTCCACACCTATTGTGAAATAACTATTTGTCTTCATGCTAATGTGAGTAGGCAGCTTATGACTGAGGTGCTTGAGCTTGATGAGGCGTCTTCCACATTGTCAGCTGATCGTTGATGTGAAAAAGTTGTGTTCTTTGTCTCTATGTAATCACACACAACACATGAAAGTAGTTTATGTTTGCTTTCTTGATACTCGAGAGCAGAGTCTAGTGGTAAAACACAGTTATGTTAACCCTAAAGAGAAGCACTTATTCTTCCAGCATAAAATATATGCTTCCATTTAAGGTAACTTTAATGTGAAGCAAGGAGATAAACTATGTTTAGAACAGCTCCACAGAATGCTTGTTGAAGAATGGCCATTAACAGCTACCCTAATAAAAAGCACTTACTGCAGGCGAAACCAGTCAATGCTTTGGTTAGGGTTGCTGTTGTGACATGTAGAGACTCAATAAAAAGTAGTTGCTGTAATTCAATAGAGAATCTATTCATTCTGTATGAAAAAAGAGTGCATGATTAGCTAGAAACAGCACATAACACATAAAATAAGTTTATGTAGTCTTTCTTGGTACTCAAGAGCAGAGCCTAGTGGCAAAACACAGTTATGGCTACCCCAAAGAGAAGCACTTATTCTTCCAGCAAAAAATGTATGCTTCCATTTAAGGTAACTTTAATGTGAAACTGGGAGAAAAACCATGTTCAGAAAAGCACCACAGAATGCTTGTTTTCAAATGGCCATGAACAGATACCCCAATAAAAAGCACTTACTGCAGAACAAACCAGTCAATGCTTTTGTTGGGGTTTCTGTTGTGACATGTAGGTAGATGTAGAGACTCGTTAAAAAGTGGTTGCTGTAATTCAATGCAAAATCAGACCTCAACTTAATAGCACTTTCTGTGGCTTGATAAAAGAAGGGTGCTCAAGTTGAAGTAGAATTCAGCATGTTCTGGAAAGCTGAGAGCTATGGAAATGACCTATAACTAACAGAGTTAAGACTACCCCAAAGAGAAGCACTTATGAGCTATGGCCTCAAATAACGCTTTTCTTTGAATTAATCTTTCTATTGGCAAAAGAGGATAACACTGACTATCCAGTGATTTTTTGTTGCATAAGTCACGTCAAACTACACCAACAAGTAGCACTTACTGCATTATATAGACAAGTCAATGCTATTGTTAGGGTACCAATTGTGACAGGTTCGGTAGGGAAAAGGCCAGAGTTGGAGATCTCTGGTAAGGACTACTTACTGTTTTGGTAGAGAAAAGGCCACAGTCGTAGAGCTCTGGTAAAGACGACTTCCTGCTAACTCCATGATTTCCATCTTGTCTGGAGCCTATTCATGTAGGTGGTAGTCCTCCAAGGAGTCTCATTAAAGTGAGCTTCTACCCTGGGATGTGCTCATTTTAAAAATTCAGGGACACTAACTGATAGCTGTGCAGTTCACGGCCAAGCCCCTTCCACACCTATTGTGAAATAACTATTTGTCTTCATGCTAATGTGAGTAGGCAGCTTATGACTGAGGTGCTTGAGCTTGATGAGGCGTCTTCCACATTGTCAGCTGATCGTTGATGTGAAAAAGTTGTGTTCTTTGTCTCTATGTAATCACACACAACACATGAAAGCAGTTTATGTTTGCTTTCTTGATACTCGAGAGCAGAGTCTAGTGGTAAAACACAGTTATGTTAACCCTAAAGAGAAGCACTTATTCTTCCAGCATAAAATATATGCTTCCATTTAAGGTAACTTTAATGTGAAGCAAGGAGATAAACTATGTTTAGAACAGCTCCACAGAATGCTTGTTGAAGAATGGCCATTAACAGCTACCCTAATAAAAAGCACTTACTGCAGGCGAAACCAGTCAATGCTTTGGTTAGGGTTGCTGTTGTGACATGTAGAGACTCAATAAAAAGTAGTTGCTGTAATTCAATAGAGAATCTATTCATTCTATATGAAAAAAGAGTGCATGATTAGCTAGAAACAGCACATAACACATAAAATAAGTTTATGTAGTCTTTCTTGGTACTCAAGTGCAGAGCCTAGTGGCAAAACACAGTTATGGCTACCCCAAAGAGAAGCACTTATTCTTCCAGCAAAAAATGTATGCTTCCATTTAAGGTAACTTTAATGTGAAACTGGGAGAAAAACCATGTTCAGAAAAGCACCACAGAATGCTTGTTTTCAAATGGCCATGAACAGATACCCCAATAAAAAGCACTTACTGCAGAACAAACCAGTCAATGCTTTTGTTGGGGTTTCTGTTGTGACATGTAGGTAGATGTAGAGACTCGTTAAAAAGTGGTTGCTGTAATTCAATGCAGAATCAGACATCAACTTAATAGCACTTTCTTTGGCTTGATAAAAGAAGGGTGCTCAAGTTGAAGTAGAATTCAGCATGTTCTGGAAAGCTGAGAGCTATGGAAATGACCTATAACTAACAGAGTTAAGACTACCCCAAAGAGAAGCACTTATGAGCTATGGCCTCAAATAATGCTTTTCTTTCTATTGGCAAAAGAGGATAACACTGACTATCCAGTGATTTTTTGTTGCATAAGTCACGTCAAACTACACCAACAAGTAGCACTTACTGCATTATATAGACAAGTCAATGCTATTGTTAGGGTACCAATTGTGACAGGTTCGGTAGGGAAAAGGCCAGAGTTGGAGATCTCTGGTAAGGACTACTTACTGTTTTGGTAGAGAAAAGGCCACAGTCGTAGAGCTCTGGTAAAGACGACTTCCTGCTAACTCCATGATTTCCATCTTGTCTGGAGCCTATTCATGTAGGTGGTAGTCCTCCAAGGAGTCTCATTAAAGTGAGCTTCTACCCTGGGATGTGCTCATTTTAAATATTCAGGGACACTAACTGATAGCTGTGCAGTTCACGGCCAAGCCCCTTCCACACCTATTGTGAAATAACTATTTGTCTTCATGCTAATGTGAGTAGGCAGCTTATGACTGAGGTGCTTGAGCTTGATGAGGCATCTTCCACATTGTCAGCTGATCGTTGATGTGAAAAAGTTGTGTTCTTTGTCTCTATGTAATCACACACAACACATGAAAGCAGTTTATGTTTGCTTTCTTGATACTCGAGAGCAGAGTCTAGTGGTAAAACACAGTTATGTTAACCCTAAAGAGAAGCACTTATTCTTCCAGCATAAAATATATGCTTCCATTTAAGGTAACTTTAATGTGAAGCAAGGAGATAAACTATGTTTAGAACAGCTCCACAGAATGCTTGTTGAAGAATGGCCATTAACAGCTACCCTAATAAAAAGCACTTACTGCAGGCGATACCAGTCAATGCTTTGGTTAGGGTTGCTGTTGTGACATGTAGAGACTCAATAAAAAGTAGTTGCTGTAATTCAATAGAGAATCTATTCATTCTATATGAAAAAAGAGTGCATGATTAGCTAGAAACAGCACATAACACATAAAATAAGTTTATGTAGTCTTTCTTGGTACTCAAGAGCAGAGCCTAGTGGCAAAACACAGTTATGGCTACCCCAAAGAGAAGCACTTATTCTTCCAGCAAAAAATGTATGCTTCCATTTAAGGTAACTTTAATGTGAAACTGGGAGAAAAAACCATGTTCAGAAAAGCACCACAGAATGCTTGTTTTCAAATGGCCATGAACAGATACCCCAATAAAAAGCACTTACTGCAGAACAAACCAGTCAATGCTTTTGTTGGGGTTTCTGTTGTGACATGTAGGTAGATGTAGAGACTCGTTAAAAAGTGGTTGCTGTAATTCAATGCAGAATCAGACATCAACTTAATAGCACTTTCTTTGGCTTGATAAAAGAAGGGTGCTCAAGTTGAAGTAGAATTCAGCATGTTCTGGAAAGCTGAGAGCTATGGAAATGACCTATAACTAACAGAGTTAAGACTACCCCAAAGAGAAGCACTTATGAGCTATGGCCTCAAATAATGCTTTTCTTTCTATTGGCAAAAGAGGATAACACTGACTATCCGGTGATTTTTTGTTGCATAAGTCACGTCAAACTACACCAACAAGTAGCACTTACTGCATTATATAGACAAGTCAATGCTATTGTTAGGGTACCAATTGTGACAGGTTCGGTAGGGAAAAGGCCAGAGTTGGAGATCTCTGGTAAGGACTACTTACTGTTTTGGTAGAGAAAAGGCCACAGTCATAGAGCTCTGGTAAAGACGACTTCCTGCTAACTCCATGATTTCCATCTTGTCTGGAGCCTATTCATGTAGGTGGTAGTCCTCCAAGGAGTCTCATTAAAGTGAGCTTCTACCCTGGGATGTGCTCATTTTAAATATTCAGGGACACTAACTGATAGCTGTGCAGTTCACGGCCAAGCCCCTTCCACACCTATTGTGAAATAACTATTTGTCTTCATGCTAATGTGAGTAGGCAGCTTATGACTGAGGTGCTTGAGCTTGATGAGGTGTCTTCCACATTGTCAGCTGATCGTTGATGTGAAAAAGTTGTGTTCTTTGTCTCTATGTAATCACACACAACACATGAAAGCAGTTTATGTTGCTTTCTTGATACTCGAGAGCAGAGTCTAGTGGTAAAACACAGTTATGTTAACCCTAAAGAGAAGCACTTATTCTTCCAGCATAAAATATATGCTTCCATTTAAGGTAACTTTAATGTGAAGCAAGGAGATAAACTATGTTTAGAACAGCTCCACAGAATGCTTGTTGAAGAATGGCCATTAACAGCTACCCTAATAAAAAGCACTTACTGCAGGCGAAACCAGTCAATGCTTTGGTTAGGGTTGCTGTTGTGACATGTAGAGACTCAATAAAAAGTAGTTGCTGTAATTCAATAGAGAATCTATTCATTCTGTATGAAAAAAGAGTGCATGATTAGCTAGAAACAGCACATAACACATAAAATAAGTTTATGTAGTCTTTCTTGGTACTCAAGAGCAGAGCCTACTGGCAAAACACAGTTATGGCTACCCCAAAGAGAAGCACTTATTCTTCCAGCAAAAAATGTATGCTTCCATTTAAGGTAACTTTAATGTGAAACTGGGAGAAAAACCATGTTCAGAAAAGCACCACAGAATGCTTGTTTTCAAATGGCCATGAACAAATACCCCAATAAAAAGCACTTACTGCAGACCAAACCAGTCAATGCTTTTGTTGGGGTTTCTGTTGTGACATGTAGGTAGATGTAGAGACTCGTTAAAAAGTTGTTGCTGTAATTCAATGCAGAATCAGACATCAACTTAATAGCACTTTCTTTGGCTTGATAAAAGAAGGGTGCTCAAGTTGAAGTAGAATTCAGCATGTTTTGGAAAGCTGAGAGCTATGGAAATGACCTATAACTAACAGATTTAAGACTACCCCAAAGAGAAGCACTTATGAGCTATGGCCTCAAATAATGCTTTTCTTTGAATTAGTCTTTCTATTGGCAAAAAGAGGTTAACACTGACTATCCGGTGATTTTTTGTTGCATAAGTCACGTCAAACTACACCAACAAGTAGCACTTACTGCATTATATAGACAAGTCAATGCTATTGTTAGGGTACCAATTGTGACAGGTTCGGTAGGGAAAAGGCCAGAGTTGGAGATCTCTGGTAAGGACTACTTACTGTTTTGGTAGAGAAAAGGCCACAGTCGTAGAGATCTGGTAAAGACGACTTCCTGCTAACTCCATGATTTCCATCTTGTCTGGAGCCTATTCATGCAGGTGGTAGTCCTCCAAGGAGTCTCATTAAAGTGAGCTTCTACCCTGGGATGTGCTCATTTAAATATTCAGGGACACTAACTGATAGCTGTGCAGTTCACGGCCAAGCCCCTTCCACACCTATTGTGAAATAACTATTTGTCTTCATGCTAATGTGAGTAGGCAGCTTATGACTGAGGTGCTTGAGCTTGATGAGGTGTCTTCCACATTGTCAGCTGATCGTTGATGTGAAAAAGTTGTGTTCTTTGTCTCTATGTAATCACACACAACACATGAAAGCAGTTTATGTTTGCTTTCTTGATACTCGAGAGCAGAGTCTAGTGGTAAAACACAGTTATGTTAACCCTAAAGAGAAGCACTTATTCTTCCAGCATAAAATATATGCTTCCATTTAAGGTAACTTTAATGTGAAGCAAGGAGATAAACTATGTTTAGAACAGCTCCACAGAATGCTTGTTGAAGAATGGCCATTAACAGCTACCCTAATAAAAAGCACTTACTGCAGGCGAAACCAGTCAATGCTTTGGTTAGGGTTGCTGTTGTGACATGTAGAGACTCAATAAAAAGTAGTTGCTGTAATTCAATAGAGAATCTATTCATTCTGTATGAAAAAAGAGTGCATGATTAGCTAGAAACAGCACATAACACATAAAATAAGTTTATGTAGTCTTTCTTGGTACTCAAGAGCAGAGCCTACTGGCAAAACACAGTTATGGCTACCCCAAGAGAAGCACTTATTCTTCCAGCAAAAAATGTATGCTTCCATTTAAGGTAACTTTAATGTGAAACTGGGAGAAAAACCATGTTCAGAAAAGCACCACAGAATGCTTGTTTTCAAATGGCCATGAACAGATACCCCAATAAAAAGCACTTACTGCAGAACAAACCAGTCAATGCTTTTGTTGGGGTTTCTGTTGTGACATGTAGGTAGATGTAGAGACTCGTTAAAAAGTGGTTGCTGTAATTCAATGCAGAATCAGACATCAACTTAATAGCACTTTCTTTGGCTTGATAAAAGAAGGGTGCTCAAGTTGAAGTAGAATTCAGCATGTTCTGGAAAGCTGAGAGCTATGGAAATGACCTATAACTAACAGAGTTAAGACTACCCCAAAGAGAAGCACTTATGAGCTATGGCCTCAATAATGCTTTTCTTTCTATTGGCAAAAGAGGATAACACTGACTATCCGGTGATTTTTTGTTGCATAAGTCACGTCAAACTACACCAACAAGTAGCACTTACTGCATTATATAGACAAGTCAATGCTATTGTTAGGGTACCAATTGTGACAGGTTCGGTAGGGAAAAGGCCAGAGTTGGAGATCTCTGGTAAGGGACTACTTACTGTTTTGGTAGAGAAAAGGCCACAGTCATAGAGCTCTGGTAAAGACGACTTCCTGCTAACTCCATGATTTCCATCTTGTCTGGAGCCTATTCATGTAGGTGGTAGTCCTCCAAGGAGTCTCATTAAAGTGAGCTTCTACCCTGGGATGTGCTCATTTTAAATATTCAGGGACACTAACTGATAGCTGTGCAGTTCACGGCCAAGCCCCTTCCACACCTATTGTGAAATAACTATTTGTCTTCATGCTAATGTGAGTAGGCAGCTTATGACTGAGGTGCTTGAGCTTGATGAGGTGTCTTCCACATTGTCAGCTGATCGTTGATGTGAAAAAGTTGTGTTCTTTGTCTCTATGTAATCACACACAACACATGAAGCAGTTTATGTTTGCTTTCTTGATACTCGAGAGCAGAGTCTAGTGGTAAAACACAGTTAGGTTAACCCTAAAGAGAAGCACTTATTCTTCCAGCATAAAATATATGCTTCCATTTAAGGTAACTTTAATGTGAAGCAAGGAGATAAACTATGTTTGAACAGCTCCACAGAATGCTTGTTGAAGAATGGCCATTAACAGCTACCCTAATAAAAAGCACTTACTGCAGGCGAAACCAGTCAATGCTTTGGTTAGGGTTGCTGTTGTGACATGTAGAGACTCAATAAAAAAGTAGTTGCTGTAATTCAATAGAGAATCTATTCATTCTGTATGAAAAAAGAGTGCATGATTAGCTAGAAACAGCACATAACACATACAATAAGTTTATGTAGTCTTTCTTGGGTACTCAAGAGCAGAGCCTACTGGCAAAACACAGTTATGGCTTACCCCAAAGAGAAGCACTTATTCTTCCAGCAAAAAAAATGTATGCTTCCATTTAAGGTAACTTTAATGTGAAACTGGGAGAAAAACCATGTTCAGAAAAGCACCACAGAATGCTTGTTTTCAAATGGCCATGAACAAATACCCCAATAAAAAGCACTTACTGCAGACCAAACCAGTCAATGCTTTTGTTGGGGTTTCTGTTGTGACATGTAGGTAGATGTAGAGACTCGTTAAAAAGTTGTTGCTGTAATTCAATGCAGAATCAGACATCAACTTAATAGCACTTTCTTTGGCTTGATAAAAGAAGGGTGCTCAAGTTGAAGTAGAATTCAGCATGTTTTGGAAAGCTGAGAGCTATGGAAATTGACCTATAACTAACAGATTAAGACTACCCCAAAGAGAAGCACTTATGAGCTATGGCCTCAAATAATGCTTTCTTTGAATTAGTCTTTCTATTGGCAAAGAGGTTAACACTGACTATCCGGTGATTTTTTGTTGCATAAGTCACGTCAAACTACACCAACAAGTAGCACTTACTGCATTATATAGACAAGTCAATGCTATTGTTAGGGTACCAATTGTGACAGGTTCGGTAGGGAAAAGGCCAGAGTTGGAGATCTCTGGTAAGGACTACTTACTGTTTTGGTAGAGAAAAGGCCACAGTCGTAGAGATCTGGTAAAGACGACTTCCTGCTAACTCCATGATTTCCATCTTGTCTGGAGCCTATTCATGCAGGTGGTAGTCCTCAAGGAGTCTCATTAAAGTGAGCTTCTACCCTGGGATGTGCTCATTTTAAATATTCAGGGACACTAACTGATAGCTGTGCAGTTCACGGCCAAGCCCCTTCCACACCTATTGTGAAATAACTATTTGTCTTCATGCTAATGTGAGTAGGCAGCTTATGACTGAGGTGCTTGAGCTTGATGAGGCGTCTTCCACATTGTCAGCTGATCGTTGATGTGAAAAAGTTGTGTTCTTTGTCTCTATGTAATCACACACACACATGAAAGCGTTTATGTTTGCTTTCTTGATACTCGAGAGCAGAGTCTAGTGGTAAAACACAGTTATGTTAACCCTAAAGAGAAGCACTTATTCTTCCAGCATAAAATATATGCTTCCATTTTAAGGTAACTTTAATGTGAAGCAAGGAGATAAACTATGTTTAGAACAGCTCCACAGAATGCTTGTTGAAGAAATGGCCATTAACAGCTACCCTAATAAAAAAGCCTTACTGCAGGCGAAACCAGTCAATGCTTTGGTTAGGGTTGCTGTTGTGACATGTAGAGACTCAATAAAAAGTAGGTGCTGTAATTCAATAGAGAATCTATTCATTCTGTATGAAAAAAGAGTGCATGATTAGCTAGAAACAGCACATAACACATAAAATAAGTTTATGTAGTCTTTCTTGGTACTCAAGAGCAGAGCCTAGTGGCAAAACACAGTTATGGCTACCCCAAAGAGAAGCACTTATTCTTCCCAGCAAAAAAAATGTATGCTTCCATTTAAGGTAACTTTAATGTGAAACTGGGAGAAAAACCATGTTCAGAAAGCACCACAGAATGCTTGTTTTCAAATGGCCATGAACAAATACCCCAATAAAAAGCACTTACTGCAGACCAAACCAGTCAATGCTTTTGTTGGGGTTTCTGTTGTGACATGTAGGTAGATGTAGAGACTCGTTAAAAAGTTGTTGCTGTAATTCAATGCAGAATCAGACATCAACTTAATAGCACTTTCTGTGGCTTGATAAAAGAAGGGTGCTCAAGTTGAAGTAGAATTCAGCATGTTTTGGAAAGCTGAGAGCTATGGAAATGACCTATAACTAACAGAGTTAAGACTACCCCAAAGAGAAGCACTTATGAGCTATGGCCTCAAATAATGCTTTTCTTTGAATTAGTCTTTCTATTGGCAAAAGAGGATAACACTGACTATCCGGTGATTTTTTGTTGCATAAGTCACGTCAAACTACACCAACAAGTAGCACTTACTGCATTATATAGACAAGTCAATGCTATTGTTAGGGTACCAATTGTGACAGGTTCGGTAGGGAAAAGGCCAGAGTTGGAGATCTCTGGTAAGGACTACTTACTGTTTTGGTAGAGAAAAGGCCACAGTCGTAGAGATCTGGTAAGACGACTTCCTGCTAACTCCATGATTTCCATCTTGTCTGGAGCCTATTCATGCAGGTGGTAGTCCTCCAAGGAGTCTCATTAAAGTGAGCTTCTACCCTGGGATGTGCTCATTTTAATATTCAGGACACTAACTGATAGCTGTGCAGTTCACGGCCAAGCTCCTTCCACAACCTATTGTGAAATAACTATTTGTCTTCATGCTAATGTGAGTAGGCAGCTTATGACTGAGGTGCTTGAGCTTGATGAGGCGTCTTCCACATTGTCAACTGATCGTTGATGTGAAAAAGTTGTGTGTGATTACATAGAGACAAAGAACACAACACATGAAAGCAGTTTATGTTTGCTTTCTTGATACTCGAGAGCAGAGTCTAGTGGTAAAACACAGTTATGTTAACCCTAAAGAGAAGCACTTATTCTTCCAGCATAAAATATATGCTTCCATTTAAGGTAACTTTAATGTGAAGCAAGGAGATAAACTATGTTTAGAACAGCTCCACAGAATGCTTGTTGAAGAATGGCCATTAACAGCTACCCTAATAAAAAGCACTTACTGCAGGCGAAACCAGTCAATGCTTTGGTTAGGGTTGCTGTTGTGACATGTAGAGACTCAATAAAAAGTAGGTGCTGTAATTCAATAGAGAATGTATTCATTCTGTATGAAAAAAGAGTGCATGATTAGCTAGAAACAGCACATAACACATAAAATAAGTTTATGTAGTCTTTCTTGGTACTCAAGAGCAGAGCCTAGTGGCAAAACACAGTTATGGCTACCCCAAAGAGAAGCACTTATTCTTCCAGCAAAAAAATGTATGCTTCCATTTAAGGTAACTTTAATGTGAAACTGGGAGAAAAACCATGTTCAGAAAAGCACCACAGAATGCTTGTTTTCAAATGGCCATGAACAAATACCCCAATAAAAAGCACTTACTGCAGACCAAACCAGTCAATGCTTTTGTTGGGGTTTCTGTTGTGACATGTAGGTAGATGTAGAGACTCGTTAAAAAGTGGTTGCTGTAATTCAATGCAGAATCAGACATCAACTTAATAGCACTTTCTGTGGCTTGATAAAAGAAGGGTGCTCAAGTTGAAGTAGAATTCAGCATGTTTGGAAAGCTGAGAGCTATGGAAATGACCTATAACTAACAGAGTTAAGACTACCCCAAAGAGAAGCACTTATGAGCTATGGCCTCAAATAACGCTTTTCTTTGAATTAATCTTTCTATTGGCAAAAGAGGATAACACTGACTATCCGGTGATTTTTTGTTGCATAAGTCACGTCAAACTACACCAACAAGTAGCACTTACTGCATTATATAGACAAGTCAATGCTATTGTTAGGGTACCAATTGTGACAGGTTCGGTAGGGAAAAGGCCAGAGTTGGAGATCTCTGGTAAGGACTACTTACTGTTTTGGTAGAGAAAAGGCCACAGTCGTAGAGCTCTGGTAAAGACGACTTCCTGCTAACTCCATGATTTCCATCTTGTCTGGAGCCCATTCGTGTAGGTGGTAGTCCCCCAAGGAGTCTCTTTAAAGTGAGTTTCTACCCTGGGACGTGCTCATTTTAAATATTCGGGGACACTAACTGATAGCTGTGCAGTTCACGGCCAAGCCCCTTCCACACCTATTGTGAAATAACTATTTGTCTTCATGCTAATGTGAGTAGGCAGCTTATGACTGAGGTGCTTGAGCTTGATGAGGTGTCTTCCACATTGTCAGCTGATCGTTGATGTGAAAAAGTTGTGTTCTTTGTCTCTATGTAATCACACACAACACATGAAAGCAGTTTATGTTTGCTTTCTTGATACTCGAGAGCAGAGTCTAGTGGTAAAACACAGTTATGTTAACCCTAAAGAGAAGCACTTATTCTTCCAGCATAAAATATATGCTTCCATTTAAGGTAACTTTAATGTGAAGCAAGGAGATAAACTATGTTTAGAACAGCTCCACAGAATGCTTGTTGAAGAATGGCCATTAACAGCTACCCTAATAAAAAGCACTTACTGCAGGCGAAACCAGTCAATGCTTTGGTTAGGGTTGCTGTTGTGACATGTAGAGACTCAATAAAAAGTAGTTGCTGTAATTCAATAGAGAATCTATTCATTCTGTATGAAAAAAGAGTGCATGATTAGCTAGAAACAGCACATAACACATAAAATAAGTTTATGTAGTCTTTCTTGGTACTCAAGAGCAGAGCCTAGTGGCAAAACACAGTTATGGCTACCCCAAAGAGAAGCACTTATTCTTCCAGCAAAAAAATGTATGCTTCCATTTAAGGTAACTTTAATGTGAAACTGGGAGAAAAACCATGTTCAGAAAAGCACCACAGAATGCTTGTTTTCAAATGGCCATGAACAAATACCCCAATAAAAAGCACTTACTGCAGACCAAACCAGTCAATGCTTTTGTTGGGGTTTCTGTTGTGACATGTAGGTAGATGTAGAGACTCGTTAAAAAGTGGTTGCTGTAATTCAATGCAGAATCAGACATCAACTTAATAGCACTTTCTGTGGCTTGATAAAAGAAGGGTGCTCAAGTTGAAGTAGAATTCAGCATGTTTGGAAAGCTGAGAGCTATGGAAATGACCTATAACTAACAGAGTTAAGACTACCCCAAAGAGAAGCACTTATGAGCTATGGCCTCAAATAACGCTTTTCTTTGAATTAATCTTTCTATTGGCAAAAGAGGATAACACTGACTATCCGGTGATTTTTTGTTGCATAAGTCACGTCAAACTACACCAACAAGTAGCACTTACTGCATTATATAGACAAGTCAATGCTATTGTTAGGGTACCAATTGTGACAGGTTCGGTAGGGAAAAGGCCAGAGTTGGAGATCTCTGGTAAGGACTACTTACTGTTTTGGTAGAGAAAAGGCCACAGTCGTAGAGCTCTGGTAAAGACGACTTCCTGCTAACTCCATGATTTCCATCTTGTCTGGAGCCCATTCGTGTAGGTGGTAGTCCCCCAAGGAGTCTCTTTAAAGTGAGTTTCTACCCTGGGACGTGCTCATTTTAAATATTCGGGGACACTAACTGATAGCTGTGCAGTTCACGGCCAAGCCCCTTCCACACCTATTGTGAAATAACTATTTGTCTTCATGCTAATGTGAGTAGGCAGCTTATGACTGAGGTGCTTGAGCTTGATGAGGCGTCTTCCACATTGTCAGCTGATCGTTGATGTGAAAAAGTTGTGTGTGATTACATAGAGACAAAGAACACAACACATGAAAGCAGTTTATGTTTGCTTTCTTGATACTCGAGAGCAGAGTCTAGTGGTAAAACACAGTTATGTTAACCCTAAAGAGAAGCACTTATTCTTTTCCATCTTGAAACCAGTCAATGCTTTGGTTAGGGTTGCTGTTGTGACATGTAGAGACTCAATAAAAAGTAGGTGCTGTAATTCAATGCAAAATCAGACCTCAACTTAATAGCACTTTCTGTGGCTTGATAAAAGAAGGGTGCTCAAGTTGAAGTAGAATTCAGCATGTTTTGAAAGCTGAGAGCTATGGAAATGACCTATAACTAACAGATTTAAGACTACCCCAAAGAGAAGCACTTATGAGCTATGGCCTCAAATAACGCTTTTCTTTGAATTAGTCTTTCTATTGGCAAAAGAGGATAACACTGACTATCCGGTGATTTTTTGTTGCATAAGTCACGTCAAACTACACCAACAAGTAGCACTTACTGCATTATATAGACAAGTCAATGCTATTGTTAGGGTACCAATTGTGACAGGTTCGGTAGGGAAAAGGCCAGAGTTGGAGATCTCTGGTAAGGACTACTTACTGTTTTGGTAGAGAAAAGGCCACAGAGAAGCAAGTGAGTTTCTACCCTGGGACGTGTTCATTTTAAATATTCGGGGACACTAACTGATAGCTGTGCAGTTCACGGCCAAGCCCCTTCCACACCTATTGTGAAATAACTATTTGTCTTCATGCTAATGTGAGTAGGCAGCTTATGACTGAGGTGCTTGAGCTTGATGAGGCGTCTTCCACATTGTCAGCTGATCGTTGATGTGAAAAAGTTGTGTGTGATTACATAGAGACAAAGAACACAACACATGAAAGCAGTTTATGTTTGCTTTCTTGATACTCGAGAGCAGAGTCTAGTGGTAAAACACAGTTATGTTAACCCTAAAGAGAAGCACTTATTCTTCCAGCATAAAATATATGCTTCCATTTAAGGTAACTTTAATGTGAAGCAAGGAGATAAACTATGTTTAGAACAGCTCCACAGAATGCTTGTTGAAGAATGGCCATTAACAGCTACCCTAATAAAAAGCACTTACTGCAGGCGAAACCAGTCAATGCTTTGGTTAGGGTTGCTGTTGTGACATGTAGAGACTCAATAAAAAGTAGGTGCTGTAATTCAATAGAGAATCTATTCATTCTGTATGAAAAAAGAGTGCATGATTAGCTAGAAACAGCACATAACACATAAAATAAGTTTATGTAGTCTTTCTTGGTACTCAAGAGCAGAGCCTAGTGGCAAAACACAGTTATGGCTACCCCAAAGAGAAGCACTTATTCTTCCAGCAAAAAAATGTATGCTTCCATTTAAGGTAACTTTAATGTGAAACTGGGAGAAAAACCATGTTCAGAAAAGCACCACAGAATGCTTGTTTTCAAATGGCCATGAACAAATACCCCAATAAAAAGCACTTACTGCAGACCAAACCAGTCAATGCTTTTGTTGGGGTTTCTGTTGTGACATGTAGGTAGATGTAGAGACTCGTTAAAAAGTTGTTGCTGTAATTCAATGCAGAATCAGACATCAACTTAATAGCACTTTCTTGGCTTGATAAAAGAAGGGTGCTCAAGTTGAAGTAGAATTCAGCATGTTCTGGAAAGCTGAGAGCTATGGAAATGACCTATAACTAACAGAGTTAAGACTACCCCAAAGAGAAGCACTTATGAGCTATGGCCTCAAATAACGCTTTTCTTTGAATTAATCTTTCTATTGGCAAAAGAGGATAACACTGACTATCCGGTGATTTTTTGTTGCATAAGTCACGTCAAACTACACCAACAAGTAGCACTTACTGCATTATATAGACAAGTCAATGCTATTGTTAGGGTACCAATTGTGACAGGTTCGGTAGGGAAAAGGCCAGAGTTGGAGATCTCTGGTAAGGACTACTTACTGTTTTGGTAGAGAAAAGGCCACAGTCGTAGAGCTCTGGTAAAGACGACTTCCTGCTAACTCCATGATTTCCATCTTGTCTGGAGCCCATTCGTGTAGGTGGTAGTCCCCCAAGGAGTCTCTTTAAAGTGAGTTTCTACCCTGGGACGTGCTCATTTTAAATATTCGGGGACACTAACTGATAGCTGTGCAGTTCACGGCCAAGCCCCTTCCACACCTATTGTGAAATAACTATTTGTCTTCATGCTAATGTGAGTAGGCAGCTTATGACTGAGGTGCTTGAGCTTGATGAGGTGTCTTCCACATTGTCAGCTGATCGTTGATGTGAAAAAGTTGTGTTCTTTGTCTCTATGTAATCACACACAACACATGAAAGCAGTTTATGTTTGCTTTCTTGATACTCGAGAGCAGAGTCTAGTGGTAAAACACAGTTATGTTAACCCTAAAGAGAAGCACTTATTCTTCCAGCATAAAATATATGCTTCCATTTAAGGTAACTTTAATGTGAAGCAAGGAGATAAACTATGTTTAGAACAGCTCCACAGAATGCTTGTTGAAGAATGGCCATTAACAGCTACCCTAATAAAAAGCACTTACTGCAGGCGAAACCAGTCAATGCTTTGGTTAGGGTTGCTGTTGTGACATGTAGAGACTCAATAAAAAGTAGTGCTGTAATTCAATAGAGAATCTATTCATTCTGTATGAAAAAAGAGTGCATGATTAGCTAGAAACAGCACATAACACATAAAATAAGTTTATGTAGTCTTTCTTGGTACTCAAGAGCAGAGCCTAGTGGCAAAACACAGTTATGGCTACCCCAAAGAGAAGCACTTATTCTTCCAGCAAAAAAATGTATGCTTCCATTTAAGGTAACTTTAATGTGAAACTGGGAGAAAAACCATGTTCAGAAAAGCACCACAGAATGCTTGTTTTCAAATGGCCATGAACAAATACCCCAATAAAAAGCACTTACTGCAGACCAAACCAGTCAATGCTTTTGTTGGGGTTTCTGTTGTGACATGTAGGTAGATGTAGAGACTCGTTAAAAAGTGGTTGCTGTAATTCAATGCAGAATCAGACATCAACTTAATAGCACTTTCTGTGGCTTGATAAAAGAAGGGTGCTCAAGTTGAAGTAGAATTCAGCATGTTCTGGAAAGCTGAGAGCTATGGAAATGACCTATAACTAACAGAGTTAAGACTACCCCAAAGAGAAGCACTTATGAGCTATGGCCTCAAATAACGCTTTTCTTTGAATTAATCTTTCTATTGGCAAAAGAGGATAACACTGACTATCCGGTGATTTTTTGTTGCATAAGTCACGTCAAACTACACCAACAAGTAGCACTTACTGCATTATATAGACAAGTCAATGCTATTGTTAGGGTACCAATTGTGACAGGTTCGGTAGGGAAAAGGCCAGAGTTGGAGATCTCTGGTAAGGACTACTTACTGTTTTGGTAGAGAAAAGGCCACAGTCGTAGAGCTCTGGTAAAGACGACTTCCTGCTAACTCCATGATTTCCATCTTGTCTGGAGCCCATTCGTGTAGGTGGTAGTCCCCCAAGGAGTCTCTTTAAAGTGAGTTTCTACCCTGGGACGTGCTCATTTTAAATATTCGGGGACACTAACTGATAGCTGTGCAGTTCACGGCCAAGCCCCTTCCACACCTATTGTGAAATAACTATTTGTCTTCATGCTAATGTGAGTAGGCAGCTTATGACTGAGGTGCTTGAGCTTGATGAGGTGTCTTCCACATTGTCAGCTGATCGTTGATGTGAAAAAGTTGTGTGTGATTACATAGAGACAAAGAACACAACACATGAAAGCAGTTTATGTTTGCTTTCTTGATACTCGAGAGCAGAGTCTAGTGGTAAAACACAGTTATGTTAACCCTAAAGAGAAGCACTTATCTTTTCCATCTTGAAACCAGTCAATGCTTTGGTTAGGGTTGCTGTTGTGACATGTAGAGACTCAATAAAAAGTAGGTGCTGTAATTCAATGCAAAATCAGACCTCAACTTAATAGCACTTTCTGTGGCTTGATAAAAGAAGGGTGCTCAAGTTGAAGTAGAATTCAGCATGTTTTGGAAAGCTGAGAGCTATGGAAATGACCTATAACTAACAGATTTAAGACTACCCCAAAGAGAAGCACTTATGAGCTATGGCCTCAAATAACGCTTTTCTTTGAATTAGTCTTTCTATTGGCAAAAGAGGATAACACTGACTATCCGGTGATTTTTTGTTGCATAAGTCACGTCAAACTACACCAACAAGTAGCACTTACTGCATTATATAGACAAGTCAATGCTATTGTTAGGGTACCAATTGTGACAGGTTCGGTAGGGAAAAGGCCAGAGTTGGAGATCTCTGGTAAGGACTACTTACTGTTTTGGTAGAGAAAAGGCCACAGAGAAGCAAGTGAGTTTCTACCCTGGGACGTGTTCATTTTAAATATTCGGGGACACTAACTGATAGCTGTGCAGTTCACGGCCAAGCCCCTTCCACACCTATTGTGAAATAACTATTTGTCTTCATGCTAATGTGAGTAGGCAGCTTATGACTGAGGTGCTTGAGCTTGATGAGGTGTCTTCCACATTGTCAGCTGATCGTTGATGTGAAAAAGTTGTGTGTGATTACATAGAGACAAAGAACACAACACATGAAAGCAGTTTATGTTTGCTTTCTTGATACTCGAGAGCAGAGTCTAGTGGTAAAACACAGTTATGTTAACCCTAAAGAGAAGCACTTATTCTTCCAGCATAAAATATATGCTTCCATTTAAGGTAACTTTAATGTGAAGCAAGGAGATAAACTATGTTTAGAACAGCTCCACAGAATGCTTGTTGAAGAATGGCCATTAACAGCTACCCTAATAAAAAGCACTTACTGCAGGCGAAACCAGTCAATGCTTTGGTTAGGGTTGCTGTTGTGACATGTAGAGACTCAATAAAAAGTAGGTGCTGTAATTCAATAGAGAATCTATTCATTCTGTATGAAAAAAGAGTGCATGATTAGCTAGAAACAGCACATAACACATAAAATAAGTTTATGTAGTCTTTCTTGGTACTCAAGAGCAGAGCCTAGTGGCAAAACACAGTTATGGCTACCCCAAAGAGAAGCACTTATTCTTCCAGCAAAAAAATGTATGCTTCCATTTAAGGTAACTTTAATGTGAAACTGGGAGAAAAACCATGTTCAGAAAAGCACCACAGAATGCTTGTTTTCAAATGGCCATGAACAAATACCCCAATAAAAAGCACTTACTGCAGACCAAACCAGTCAATGCTTTTGTTGGGGTTTCTGTTGTGACATGTAGGTAGATGTAGAGACTCGTTAAAAAGTGGTTGCTGTAATTCAATGCAGAATCAGACATCAACTTAATAGCACTTTCTTTGGCTTGATAAAAGAAGGGTGCTCAAGTTGAAGTAGAATTCAGCATGTTCTGGAAAGCTGAGAGCTATGGAAATGACCTATAACTAACAGAGTTAAGACTACCCCAAAGAGAAGCACTTATGAGCTATGGCCTCAAATAACGCTTTTCTTTGAATTAATCTTTCTATTGGCAAAAGAGGATAACACTGACTATCCGGTGATTTTTTGTTGCATAAGTCACGTCAAACTACACCAACAAGTAGCACTTACTGCATTATATAGACAAGTCAATGCTATTGTTAGGGTACCAATTGTGACAGGTTCGGTAGGGAAAAGGCCAGAGTTGGAGATCTCTGGTAAGGACTACTTACTGTTTTGGTAGAGAAAAGGCCACAGTCGTAGAGCTCTGGTAAAGACGACTTCCTGCTAACTCCATGATTTCCATCTTGTCTGGAGCCTATTCGTGTAGGTGGTAGTCCTCCAAGGAGTCTCATTAAAGTGAGTTTCTACCCTGGGATGTGCTCATTTTAAATATTCAGGGACACTAACTGATAGCTGTGCAGTTCACGGCCAAGCCCCTTCCACACCTATTGTGAAATAACTATTTGTCTTCATGCTAATGTGAGTAGGCAGCTTATGACTGAGGTGCTTGAGCTTGATGAGGTGTCTTCCACATTGTCAGCTGTGAAAAAGTTGTGTGTGATTACATAGAGACAAAGAACACAACACATGAAAGCAGTTTATGTTTGCTTTCTTGATACTCGAGAGCAGAGTCTAGTGGTAAAACACAGTTATGTTAACCCTAAAGAGAAGCACTTATTCTTCCAGCATAAAATATATGCTTCCATTTAAGGTAACTTTAATGTGAAGCAAGGAGATAAACTATGTTTAGAACAGCTCCACAGAATGCTTGTTGAAGAATGGCCATTAACAGCTACCCTAATAAAAAGCACTTACTGCAGGCGAAACCAGTCAATGCTTTGGTTAGGGTTGCTGTTGTGACATGTAGAGACTCAATAAAAAGTAGTTGCTGTAATTCAATAGAGAATCTATTCATTCTGTATGAAAAAAGAGTGCATGATTAGCTAGAAACAGCACATAACACATAAAATAAGTTTATGTAGTCTTTCTTGGTACTCAAGAGCAGAGCCTAGTGGCAAAACACAGTTATGGCTACCCCAAAGAGAAGCACTTATTCTTCCAGCAAAAAATGTATGCTTCCATTTAAGGTAACTTTAATGTGAAACTGGGAGAAAAACCATGTTCAGAAAAGCACCACAGAATGCTTGTTTTCAAATGGCCATGAACAAATACCCCAATAAAAAGCACTTACTGCAGAACAAACCAGTCAATGCTTTTGTTGGGGTTTCTGTTGTGACATGTAGGTAGATGTAGAGACTCGTTAAAAAGTGGTTGCTGTAATTCAATGCAGAATCAGACATCAACTTAATAGCACTTTCTTGGCTTGATAAAAGAAGGGTGCTCAAGTTGAAGTAGAATTCAGCATGTTCTGGAAAGCTGAGAGCTATGGAAATGACCTATAACTAACAGAGTTAAGACTACCCCAAAGAGAAGCACTTATGAGCTATGGCCTCAAATAACGCTTTTCTTTGAATTAATCTTTCTATTGGCAAAAGAGGATAACACTGACTATCCGGTGATTTTTTGTTGCATAAGTCACGTCAAACTACACCAACAAGTAGCACTTACTGCATTATATAGACAAGTCAATGCTATTGTTAGGGTACCAATTGTGACAGGTTCGGTAGGGAAAAGGCCAGAGTTGGAGATCTCTGGTAAGGACTACTTACTGTTTTGGTAGAGAAAAGGCCACAGTCGTAGAGCTCTGGTAAAGACGACTTCCTGCTAACTCCATGATTTCCATCTTGTCTGGAGCCCATTCGTGTAGGTGGTAGTCCCCCAAGGAGTCTCATTAAAGTGAGCTTCTACCCTGGGATGTGCTCATTTTAAATATTCGGGGACACTAACTGATAGCTGTGCAGTTCACGGCCAAGCCCCTTCCACACCTATTGTGAAATAACTATTTGTCTTCATGCTAATGTGAGTAGGCAGCTTATGACTGAGGTGCTTGAGCTTGATGAGGTGTCTTCCACATTGTCAGCTGATCGTTGATGTGAAAAAGTTGTGTTCTTTGTCTCTATGTAATCACACACAACACATGAAAGCAGTTTATGTTTGCTTTCTTGATACTCGAGAGCAGAGTCTAGTGGTAAAACACAGTTATGTTAACCCTAAAGAGAAGCACTTATTCTTCCAGCATAAAATATATGCTTCCATTTAAGGTAACTTTAATGTGAAGCAAGGAGATAAACTATGTTTAGAACAGCTCCACAGAATGCTTGTTGAAGAATGGCCATTAACAGCTACCCTAATAAAAAGCACTTACTGCAGGCGAAACCAGTCAATGCTTTGGTTAGGGTTGCTGTTGTGACATGTAGAGACTCAATAAAAAGTAGGTGCTGTAATTCAATAGAGAATCTATTCATTCTGTATGAAAAAAGAGTGCATGATTAGCTAGAAACAGCACATAACACATAAAATAAGTTTATGTAGTCTTTCTTGGTACTCAAGAGCAGAGCCTAGTGGCAAAACACAGTTATGGCTACCCCAAAGAGAAGCACTTATTCTTCCAGCAAAAAAATGTATGCTTCCATTTAAGGTAACTTTAATGTGAAACTGGGAGAAAAACCATGTTCAGAAAAGCACCACAGAATGCTTGTTTTCAAATGGCCATGAACAAATACCCCAATAAAAAGCACTTACTGCAGACCAAACCAGTCAATGCTTTTGTTGGGGTTTCTGTTGTGACATGTAGGTAGATGTAGAGACTCGTTAAAAAGTGGTTGCTGTAATTCAATGCAGAATCAGACATCAACTTAATAGCACTTTCTGTGGCTTGATAAAAGAAGGGTGCTCAAGTTGAAGTAGAATTCAGCATGTTCTGGAAAGCTGAGAGCTATGGAAATGACCTATAACTAACAGAGTTAAGACTACCCCAAAGAGAAGCACTTATGAGCTATGGCCTCAAATAACGCTTTTCTTTGAATTAATCTTTCTATTGGCAAAAGAGGATAACACTGACTATCCGGTGATTTTTTGTTGCATAAGTCACGTCAAACTACACCAACAAGTAGCACTTACTGCATTATATAGACAAGTCAATGCTATTGTTAGGGTACCAATTGTGACAGGTTCGGTAGGGAAAAGGCCAGAGTTGGAGATCTCTGGTAAGGACTACTTACTGTTTTGGTAGAGAAAAGGCCACAGTCGTAGAGCTCTGGTAAAGACGACTTCCTGCTAACTCCATGATTTCCATCTTGTCTGGAGCCCATTCGTGTAGGTGGTAGTCCTCCAAGGAGTCTCTTTAAAGTGAGTTTCTACCCTGGGACGTGCTCATTTTAAATATTCGGGGCACTAACTGATAGCTGTGCAGTTCACGGCCAAGCCCCTTCCACACCTATTGTGAAATAACTATGTCTTCATGCTAATGTGAGTAGGCAGCTTATGACTGAGGTGCTTGAGCTTGATGAGGTGTCTTCCACATTGTCAGCGATGTGAAAAAGTTGTGTGTGATTACATAGAGACAAAGAACACAACACATGAAAGCAGTTTATGTTTGCTTTCTTGATACTCGAGAGCAGAGTCTAGTGGTAAAACACAGTTATGTTAACCCTAAAGAGAAGCACTTATTCTTCCAGCATAAAATATATGCTTCCATTTAAGGTAACTTTAATGTGAAGCAAGGAGATAAACTATGTTTAGAACAGCTCCACAGAATGCTTGTTGAAGAATGGCCATTAACAGCTACCCTAATAAAAAGCACTTACTGCAGGCGAAACCAGTCAATGCTTTGGTTAGGGTTGCTGTTGTGACATGTAGAGACTCAATAAAAAGTAGTTGCTGTAATTCAATAGAGAATCTATTCATTCTGTATGAAAAAAGAGTGCATGATTAGCTAGAAACAGCACATAACACATAAAATAAGTTTATGTAGTCTTTCTTGGTACTCAAGAGCAGAGCCTAGTGGCAAAACACAGTTATGGCTACCCCAAAGAGAAGCACTTATTCTTCCAGCAAAAAATGTATGCTTCCATTTAAGGTAACTTTAATGTGAAACTGGGAGAAAAACCATGTTCAGAAAAGCACCACAGAATGCTTGTTTTCAAATGGCCATGAACAAATACCCCAATAAAAAGCACTTACTGCAGAACAAACCAGTCAATGCTTTTGTTGGGGTTTCTGTTGTGACATGTAGGTAGATGTAGAGACTCGTTAAAAAGTGGTTGCTGTAATTCAATGCAGAATCAGACATCAACTTAATAGCACTTTCTGTGGCTTGATAAAAGAAGGGTGCTCAAGTTGAAGTAGAATTCAGCATGTTCTGGAAAGCTGAGAGCTATGGAAATGACCTATAACTAACAGAGTTAAGACTACCCCAAAGAGAAGCACTTATGAGCTATGGCCTCAAATAACGCTTTTCTTTGAATTAATCTTTCTATTGGCAAAAGAGGATAACACTGACTATCCGGTGATTTTTTGTTGCATAAGTCACGTCAAACTACACCAACAAGTAGCACTTACTGCATTATATAGACAAGTCAATGCTATTGTTAGGGTACCAATTGTGACAGGTTCGGTAGGGAAAAGGCCAGAGTTGGAGATCTCTGGTAAGGACTACTTACTGTTTTGGTAGAGAAAAGGCCACAGTCGTAGAGCTCTGGTAAAGACGACTTCCTGCTAACTCCATGATTTCCATCTTGTCTGGAGCCCATTCATGTAGGTGGTAGTCCTCCAAGGAGTCTCATTAAAGTGAGCTTCTACCCTGGGATGTGCTCATTTTAAATATTCGGGGACACTAACTGATAGCTGTGCAGTTCACGGCCAAGCCCCTTCCACACCTATTGTGAAATAACTATTTGTCTTCATGCTAATGTGAGTAGGCAGCTTATGACTGAGGTGCTTGAGCTTGATGAGGCGTCTTCCACATTGTCAGCTGATCGTTGATGTGAAAAAGTTGTGTTTTGTCTCTATGTAATCACACACAACACATGAAAGCAGTTTATGTTTGCTTTCTTGATACTCGAGAGCAGAGTCTAGTGGTAAAACACAGTTATGTTAACCCTAAAGAGAAGCACTTATTCTTCCAGCATAAAATATATGCTTCCATTTAAGGTAACTTTAATGTGAAGCAAGGAGATAAACTATGTTTAGAACAGCTCCACAGAATGCTTGTTGAAGAATGGCCATTAACAGCTACCCTAATAAAAAGCACTTACTGCAGGCGAAACCAGTCAATGCTTTGGTTAGGGTTGCTGTTGTGACATGTAGAGACTCAATAAAAAGTAGTTGCTGTAATTCAATAGAGAATCTATTCATTCTGTATGAAAAAAGAGTGCATGATTAGCTAGAAACAGCACATAACACATAAAATAAGTTTATGTAGTCTTTCTTGGTACTCAAGAGCAGAGCCTAGTGGCAAAACACAGTTATGGCTACCCCAAAGAGAAGCACTTATTCTTCCAGCAAAAAATGTATGCTTCCATTTAAGGTAACTTTAATGTGAAACTGGGAGAAAAACCATGTTCAGAAAAGCACCACAGAATGCTTGTTTTCAAATGGCCATGAACAAATACCCCAATAAAAAGCACTTACTGCAGACCAAACCAGTCAATGCTTTTGTTGGGGTTTCTGTTGTGACATGTAGGTAGATGTAGAGACTCGTTAAAAAGTGGTTGCTGTAATTCAATGCAGAATCAGACATCAACTTAATAGCACTTTCTGTGGCTTGATAAAAGAAGGGTGCTCAAGTTGAAGTAGAATTCAGCATGTTCTGGAAAGCTGAGAGCTATGGAAATGACCTATAACTAACAGAGTTAAGACTACCCCAAAGAGAAGCACTTATGAGCTATGGCCTCAAATAACGCTTTTCTTTGAATTAATCTTTCTATTGGCAAAAGAGGATAACACTGACTATCCGGTGATTTTTTGTTGCATAAGTCACGTCAAACTACACCAACAAGTAGCACTTACTGCATTATATAGACAAGTCAATGCTATTGTTAGGGTACCAATTGTGACAGGTTCGGTAGGGAAAAGGCCAGAGTTGGAGATCTCTGGTAAGGACTACTTACTGTTTTGGTAGAGAAAAGGCCACAGTCGTAGAGCTCTGGTAAAGACGACTTCCTGCTAACTCCATGATTTCCATCTTGTCTGGAGCCTATTCGTGTAGGTGGTAGTCCTCCAAGGAGTCTCATTAAAGTGAGTTTCTACCCTGGGATGTGCTCATTTTAAATATTCGGGGACACTAACTGATAGCTGTGCAGTTCACGGCCAAGCCCCTTCCACACCTATTGTGAAATAACTATTTGTCTTCATGCTAATGTGAGTAGGCAGCTTATGACTGAGGTGCTTGAGCTTGATGAGGTGTCTTCCACATTGTCAGCTGATCGTTGATGTGAAAAAGTTTTGTGTGATTACATAGAAACAAACACAACACATGAAAGCAGTTTATGTTTGCTTTCTTGATACTCGAGAGCAGAGTCTAGTGGTAAAACACAGTTATGTTAACCCTAAAGAGAAGCACTTATTCTTCCAGCATAAAATATATGCTTCCATTTAAGGTAACTTTAATGTGAAGCAAGGAGATAAACTATGTTTAGAACAGCTCCACAGAATGCTTGTTGAAGAATGGCCATTAACAGCTACCCTAATAAAAAGCACTTACTGCAGGCGAAACCAGTCAATGCTTTGGTTAGGGTTGCTGTTGTGACATGTAGAGACTCAATAAAAAGTAGTTGCTGTAATTCAATAGAGAATCTATTCATTCTGTATGAAAAAAAGAGTGCATGATTAGCTAGAAACAGCACATAACACATAAAATAAGTTTATGTAGTCTTTCTTGGTACTCAAGAGCAGAGCCTAGTGGCAAAACACAGTTATGGCTACCCCAAAGAGAAGCACTTATTCTTCCAGCAAAAAAATGTATGCTTCCATTTAAGGTAACTTTAATGTGAAACTGGGAGAAAAACCATGTTCAGAAAAGCACCACAGAATGCTTGTTTTCAAATGGCCATGAACAGATACCCCAATAAAAAGCACTTACTGCAGAACAAACCAGTCAATGCTTTTGTTGGGGTTTCTGTTGTGACATGTAGGTAGATGTAGAGACTCGTTAAAAAGTGGTTGCTGTAATTCAATGCAGAATCAGACATCAACTTAATAGCACTTTCTGTGGCTTGATAAAAGAAGGGTGCTCAAGTTGAAGTAGAATTCAGCATGTTCTGGAAAGCTGAGAGCTATGGAAATGACCTATAACTAACAGAGTTTAAGACTACCCCAAAGAGAAGCACTTATGAGCTATGGCCTCAAATAACGCTTTTCTTTGAATTAATCTTTCTATTGGCAAAAGAGGATAACACTGACTATCCGGTGATTTTTTGTTGCATAAGTCACGTCAAACTACACCAACAAGTAGCACTTACTGCATTATATAGACAAGTCAATGCTATTGTTAGGGTACCAATTGTGACAGGTTCGGTAGGGAAAAGGCCAGAGTTGGAGATCTCTGGTAAGGACTACTTACTGTTTTGGTAGAGAAAAGGCCACAGTCGTAGAGCTCTGGTAAAGACGACTTCCTGCTAACTCCATGATTTCCATCTTGTCTGGAGCCCATTCGTGTAGGTGGTAGTCCCCCAAGGAGTCTCTTTAAAGTGAGTTTCTACCCTGGGACGTGCTCATTTTAAATATTCGGGGACACTAACTGATAGCTGTGCAGTTCACGGCCAAGCCCCTTCCACACCTATTGTGAAATAACTATTTGTCTTCATGCTAATGTGAGTAGGCAGCTTATGACTGAGGTGCTTGAGCTTGATGAGGTGTCTTCCACATTGTCAGCTGATCGTTGATGTGAAAAAGTTGTGTGTGATTACATAGAAACAAAGAACACAACACATGAAAGCAGTTTATGTTTGCTTTCTTGATACTCGAGAGCAGAGTCTAGTGGTAAAACACAGTTATGTTAACCCTAAAGAGAAGCACTTATTCTTCCAGCATAAAATATATGCTTCCATTTAAGGTAACTTTAATGTGAAGTTTTAGAACAGCTCCACAGAATGCTTGTTGAAGAATGGCCATTAACAGCTACCCTAATAAAAAGCACTTACTGCAGGCGAAACCAGTCAATGCTTTGGTTAGGGTTGCTGTTGTGACATGTAGAGACTCAATAAAAAGTAGTTGCTGTAATTCAATAGAGAATCTATTCATTCTGTATGAAAAAAAGAGTGCATGATTAGCTAGAAACAGCACATAACACATAAAATAAGTTTATGTAGTCTTTCTTGGTACTCAAGAGCAGAGCCTAGTGGCAAAACACAGTTATGGCTACCCCAAAGAGAAGCACTTATTCTTCCAGCAAAAAATGTATGCTTCCATTTAAGGTAACTTTAATGTGAAACTGGGAGAAAAACCATGTTCAGAAAAGCACCACAGAATGCTTGTTTTCAAATGGCCATGAACAGATACCCCAATAAAAAGCACTTACTGCAGAACAAACCAGTCAATGCTTTTGTTGGGGTTTCTGTTGTGACATGTAGGTAGATGTAGAGACTCGTTAAAAAGTGGTTGCTGTAATTCAATGCAGAATCAGACATCAACTTAATAGCACTTTCTTGGCTTGATAAAAGAAGGGTGAATTCAGCATGTTCTGGAAAGCTGAGAGCTATGGAAATGACCTATAACTAACAGAGTTAAGACTACCCCAAAGAGAAGCACTTATGAGCTATGGCCTCAAATAACGCTTTTCTTTGAATTAATCTTTCTATTGGCAAAAGAGGATAACACTGACTATCCGGTGATTTTTTTTTGCATAAGTCACGTCAAACTACACCAACAAGTAGCACTTACTGCATTATATAGACAAGTCAATGCTATTGTTAGGGTACCAATTGTGACAGGTTCGGTAGGGAAAAGGCCAGAGTTGGAGATCTCTGGTAAGGACTACTTACTGTTTTGGTAGAGAAAAGGCCACAGTCGTAGAGCTCAGGTAAAGACGACTTCCTGCTAACTCCATGATTTCCATCTTGTCTGGAGCCCATTCGTGTAGGTGGTAGTCCCCCAAGGAGTCTCTTTAAAGTGAGTTTCTACCCTGGGACGTGCTCATTTTAAATATTCGGGGACACTAACTGATAGCTGTGCAGTTCACGGCCAAGCCCCTTCCACACCTATTGTGAAATAACTATTTGTCTTCATGCTAATGTGAGTAGGCAGCTTATGACTGAGGTGCTTGAGCTTGATGAGGTGTCTTCCACATTGTCAGCTGATCGTTGATGTGAAAAAGTTGTGTGTGATTACATAGAGACAAAGAACACAACACATGAAAGCAGTTTATGTTTGCTTTCTTGATACTCGAGAGCAGAGTCTAGTGGTAAAACACAGTTATGTTAACCCTAAAGAGAAGCACTTATTCTTCCAGCATAAAATATATGCTTCCATTTAAGGTAACTTTAATGTGAAGCAAGGAGATAAACTATGTTTAGAACAGCTCCACAGAATGCTTGTTGAAGAATGGCCATTAACAGCTACCCTAATAAACTATTTGTCTGCATGCTAATGTGTGTAGGCAGCTTATGACTGAGTGCTTGAGCTTGATGAGTGTCTTCCCATTGTCAGCTGTGAAAAAGTTTGTGTGATTAGCTAGAAACAAAGACATAACACATGAAATAAGTTTATGTTGTCTTTCTTGGTACTCAAGAGCAGAGCCTAGTGGCAAAACACAGTTATGGCTACCCCAAAGAGAAGCACTTATTCTTCCAGCAAAAAATGTATGCTTCCATTTAAGGTAACTTTAATGTGAAACTGGGAGAAAAACCATGTTCAGAAAAGCACCACAGAATGCTTGTTTTCAAATGGCCATGAACAGATACCCAATAAAAAGCACTTACTGCAGAACAAACCAGTCAATGCTTTTGTTGGGTTTCTGTTGTGACATGTAGGTAGATGTAGAGACTCGTTAAAAAGTGGTTGCTGTAATTCAATGCAGAATCAGACATCAACTTAATAGCACTTTCTTTGGCTTGATAAAAGAAGGGTGCTCAAGTTGAAGTAGAATTCAGCATGTTCTGGAAAGCTGAGAGCTATGGAAATGACCTATAACTAACAGAGTTAAGACTACCCCAAAGAGAAGCACTTATGAGCTATGGCCTCAAATAACGCTTTTCTTTGAATTAATCTTTCTATTGGCAAAAGAGGATAACACTGACTATCCGGTGATTTTTTGTTGCATAAGTCACGTCAAACTACACCAACAAGTAGCACTTACTGCATTATATAGACAAGTCAATGCTATTGTTAGGGTACCAATTGTGACAGGTTCGGTAGGGAAAAGGCCAGAGTTGGAGATCTCTGGTAAGGACTACTTACTGTTTTGGTAGAGAAAAGGCCACAGTCGTAGAGATCTGGTAAAGACGACTTCCTGCTAACTCCATGATTTCCATCTTTCTGGAGCCTATTCATGCAGGTGGTAGTCCTCCAAGGAGTCTCATTAAAGTGAGCTTCTACCCTGGGATGTGCTCATGATTTCCATCTTGTTTGGAGCCTATTCGTGTAGGTGGTAGTCCTCCAAGGAGTCTCATTAAAGTGAGCTTCTACCCTGGGATGTGCTCATTTTAAATATTCAGGGACACTAACTGATAGCTGTGCAGTTCACGGCCAAGCCCCTTCCACACCTATTGTGAAATAACTATTTGTCTTCATGCTAATGTGAGTAGGCAGCTTATGACTGAGGTGCTTGAGCTTGATGAGGTGTCTTCCACATTGTCAGCTGTGTGAAAAAGTTTGTGTGATTACATAGAAACAAAGAACACAACACATGAAAGCAGTTTATGTTTGCTTTTTGATACTCGAGAGCAGAGTCTAGTGGTAAAACACAGTTATGTTAACCCTAAAGAGAAGCACTTATTCTTCCAGCATAAAATATATGCTTCCATTTAAGGTAACTTTAATGTGAAGCAAGGAGATAAACTATGTTTAGAACAGCTCCACAGAATGCTTGTTGAAGAATGGCCATTAACAGCTACCCTAATAAAAAGCACTTACTGCAGGCGAAACCAGTCAATGCTTTGGTTAGGGTTGCTGTTGTGACATGTAGAGACTCAATAAAAAGTAGTTGCTGTAATTCAATAGAGAATCTATTCATTCTGTATGAAAAAAGAGTGCATGATTAGCTAGAAACAGCACATAACACATAAAATAAGTTTATGTAGTCTTTCTTGGTACTCAAGAGCAGAGCCTAGTGGCAAAACACAGTTATGGCTACCCCAAAGAGAAGCACTTATTCTTCCAGCAAAAAATGTATGCTTCCATTTAAGGTAACTTTAATGTGAAACTGGGAGAAAAACCATGTTCAGAAAAGCACCACAGAATGCTTGTTTTCAAATGGCCATGAACAAATACCCCAATAAAAAGCACTTACTGCAGACCAAACCAGTCAATGCTTTTGTTGGGGTTTCTGTTGTGACATGTAGGTAGATGGAGACTCGTTAAAAAGTGGTTGCTGTAATTCAATGCAGAATCAGACATCAACTTAATAGCACTTTCTGTGGCTTGATAAAAGAAGGGTGCTCAAGTTGAAGTAGAATTCAGCATGTTCTGGAAAGCTGAGAGCTATGGAAATGACCTATAACTAACAGAGTTAAGACTACCCCAAAGAGAAGCACTTATGAGCTATGGCCTCAAATAACGCTTTTCTTTGAATTAATCTTTCTATTGGCAAAAGAGGATAACACTGACTATCCGGTGATTTTTTGTTGCATAAGTCACGTCAAACTACACCAACAAGTAGCACTTACTGCATTATATAGACAAGTCAATGCTATTGTTAGGGTACCAATTGTGACAGGTTCGGTAGGGAAAAGGCCAGAGTTGGAGATCTCTGGTAAGGACTACTTACTGTTTTGGTAGAGAAAAGGTCACAGTCGTAGAGCTCTGGTAAAGACGACTTCCTGCTAACTCCATGATTTCCATCTTGTCTGGAGCCCATTCGTGTAGGTGGTAGTCCCCCAAGGAGTCTCTTTAAAGTGAGTTTCTACCCTGGGACGTGCTCATTTTAAATATTCGGGGACACTAACTGATAGCTGTGCAGTTCACGGCCAAGCCCCTTCCACACCTATTGTGAAATAACTATTTGTCTTCATGCTAATGTGAGTAGGCAGCTTATGACTGAGGTGCTTGAGCTTGATGAGGTGTCTTCCACATTGTCAGCTGATCGTTGATGTGAAAAAGTGTGTGTGATTACATAGAAACAAAGAACACACACACATGAAAGCAGTTTATGTTTGCTTTCTTGATACTCGAGAGCAGAGTCTAGTGGTAAAACACAGTTATGTTAACCCTAAAGAGAAGCACTTATTCTTCCAGCATAAAATATATGCTTCCATTTAAGGTAACTTTAATGTGAAGCAAGGAGATAACTATGTTTAGAACAGCTCCACAGAATGCTTGTTGAAGAATGGCCATTAACAGCTACCCTAATAAAAAGCACTTACTGCAGGCGAAACCAGTCAATGCTTTGGTTAGGGTTGCTGTTGTGACATGTAGAGACTCAATAAAAAGTAGGTGCTGTAATTCAATAGAGAATCTATTCATTCTGTATGAAAAAGAGTGCATGATTAGCTAGAAACAGCAGT